>NC_059176.1:65574620-65877651 GCF_019923935.1 Bubalus bubalis
AAGTTCTTTATTACTTCTTTAATTTTCATTTTTATAACCTACTATTACCTTGCCAAAAAATGCCCTATTTTTAAAGCAAATTTCATATATATATATAATAATTTTTGTGATTTTGTTTTGTTTCTTTAATATTGTATTTTTGAGAGTCTAACCTCTACTTTAGATTTTTAATCTTTGCATTTTGGTATTTGTTATCAAGTTTGCACCTTTAAAAATCTAATCTTCAGTATCCATTTTTACTTATGGATGTGATTACTGGCTTGATTGCTCTCTCCCCTTTTGACTCTCCTTTTTCTCCCCCAGGTCACCTCTATCTCCTTCCTCCCCCTTCTCTTCTCTACCCAACTCTGTGAATCTCTGTGGGTGTTCCAGGCTGCAGAGAACACTTAGATAACTGATCACTGGCTAGATTGGTCTCTCCCCTTTTGACTCCAGCTTTTCTCCTCCTGGTCAGCTCTACCTCCCTTCTCCTTCTTCTCTTCTCTATATAACTCTGTGAACCTCTCTAAGTGTTCCAGACTGTGGAGAGCACATAGGGAATTGATTACTGGCTAGATTGCTATCTCCCCTTTTGATTCCCCCTCTTTTCCTCCTGGTCACCTCTACCTCCCTCCTCCCTCTTCTTTCCTCCTTATAACTCTGTGAACCTCTCTGGGTGTCCCTCACTCTGCAGAATCTTTTTACCATTAACCTAGATGTTTGTCATTGGTGCTGTATGGATGGAGAAGTCTGGAGGCTACTGTAAGAATAAGACTGAATGCCAGAGGCAGGAGGCTTAAATCCAAAACTTGAGGACACCAGAAAACTCCTGACTCCAGGGGACATTAATCGATAAAAGCTCATCCAAAAGCCTCCATACCTACACTGAAACCAAGCTCCATCAAAGAGCAACAAGTTTCAGAGCAAGACATACCAAGCTAATTCTCCAACAATGCAGGAACATAACCCTGAGCATTAAAATATAGGCAGCCAAAAGTCACACAAAACCCACAGACCTCAAAACTCACTACTGGACACTTCATTGCACTCCAGAGAGAAAAGTTCCAGCTCCACCAACCAGAACACAGACGCACACTTCCCTAATCAGGAAATCTTGATAAGCCACTCGTCCGACCACACCAACAAGGAGGAACCTCCAAAATAAAGAGGAAACACAAACTTCCAGCATACAGAAAGGCCACCCCAAAACACAGCAATCTAAACAAAATGAAAAGGCAGAGAAATATTCAGCAGAGACTCCAGTCTTGGAGAGCACAAACACCAAGACCCAGAGGAAAGATGAACCAAAACCACCTGATAGTGTTGAGGGACTCCATTGGAGGTGTGAATTGGCAGGGGCTCACCACAGGGACAGGGGGACTAGCAGCAGTAGGCCAGGAATGTTGCCCTTGGTGTAAGCCCTCTTGGAGTTCTCCATTAACCCTACCATAGAACCCACAGACCCCAGGGATGGGTCGCCTCAGAACAAACAACTACCAGGGAGGGACCGTGACCCCACCCACCAGCAGATAATTGGATTAAAACTTTACTGAGCAACATCCTGACCATCAGATTAAGACCCAGTTTTTTCCACTGCCAGCCCCTCCCATCAGGAAGATTACACAAGTCTTTTAGCCTCCTCCTTCAGAAGGCAGACAGAAGAAGAAAGAAGAATCACAATCCCACAGTGGCTAGAACCAAACCACATCACAGAAAGTTAATCAGGATAAAAAAGAAGAAAGTCATGTCCCAGATGGAGCGACATGATAAAATTCCAGCAAAACAACTAAACGAAGTGGAGACAGGTTAACCCTACAGAAAAAGAATTCAGAATAATGGCAGTGAAGATGATCCAGGATCTTAGGAAAACAATGGAGAAGATGCAAGAAATGTTTACCAAAGACCTAGAAGAACTAAACAACAAACAAACAGAGACAAAAAGACACTAAAAGGAATCAATAACATCAGTTCAGTTCACTCAGTCGTGTCGACTCTTTGCAACCCCATGAATTGCAGCATGCCAGGCCTCCCTGTTCACCACCAACTTCCGGAGTTTACCCACTCATGTCCATCGAGTCGGTGATGCCATCCAGCCATCTCATCCTCTTCCTTCCTCTTCTCCTCCTGCCCCCAATCCCTCCCAGCATCAGGGTCTTTTCCAATGAGTCAATCTTCGCATGAGATGGCTAACGTATTGGAATTTCAGCCTCAACATCAGTCCTTCAAATGAACAACCAGGACTGGTCTCCTTTAGGATGGACTGGTTGGATCTCCTTGCAGTCCAAGGGACTCTCAAGAGTCTTCTCCAACACCATAGTTAAAAAGCATCAATTCTTCGGCGCTCAGTTTTCTTCACAGTCCAACTCTCACATCCATACATGACCACTGGAAAAACCATAGCCTGACTAGACAGACCTTTGTTGGCAAAGTAATGTCTCTGCTTTTCAATATGCTATCTAGGTTTGTCATAACTTTTCTTCCAAGGAGTAAGCGTCTTTATTTTCATGTCTGCAGTCACCATCTGCAGTGATTTTGGAGCCCAAAAAAATAAAGTCTGACACTGTTTCCACTGTTTCCCCATCTATTTCCCATGAAGTGATGGGACCAGATGCCATGATCTTTGTTTTCTGAATGTTGAGATTTAAGCCAACTGTTTCACTCTCCACTTTCACTGTCATCAAGAGTCTCTTTAGTTCCTCTTCACTTTCTGCCGTAAGAGTGGTGTCATCTGCATATCTGAGGTTATTGGTATTTCTCTTGGAAATCTTGATTCCAGCTTGTGTTTCTTCCAGCCCAGCGTTTCTCATGATGTACTCTGCAGAGAAGTTAAATAAGCAGGGTGACCATATACAGTCTTGATGTACTCCTTTTCCTATTTGGAACCAGTCTGTTGTTCCATGTCCAGTTCTAACTGTTGCTTCCTGACCTGCATATATAGGTTTCTCAAGAGGCAGGTCAGGTGGTCTGGTATTCCCATCTCTTTCATAATTTTCCACAGTTTATTGTTAGATAAATGACCTGGAGGACAGAATGGTGGAAATCACTGACACAGAACATAGAAAAAAGAATGAAAAAAAAAAAAAATGAAGACAGACTAAGAGACCTCTGGGACAACATTAAATGCACTAACATTCACATTATTGTGGTCCCAGAAGGAGAACAAAGAGAGAAAGAACCCGAGAAAATATTTGAAGAGATAAGAGCTGACAACTTCCACAAAATTGGAAAGGAAATAGTCAACCCAGTACAGGAAGCACAGAGTGTTCCAGGCAGGATAAACCCAAGGAGAAACACATCAAGACACATAGTAATCAAATTGACAAAAATTAAAGACAAAGATAAAACATTAGAAGCAACAAGGGGAAAATGACAGATAAAATAAAAGGGAACTACCATCAGGTTATCAGCTGATTTCTCAAAGAAACTCTAAAAGCTGGACAGGAATGGCATGATATATTTAAAGTGATGAAAGGGAAGAACCTACAATCAAGAATACTCTATCTAGCAAGACTCTCATTCAGATTTGATGGAGAAATCAAAAGCTTTCCAGACAAGCAAAAGTTGAGAATATTTAGCACCACCAAACCATCTTTACAACAAATGCTAAAGAAACTTCCCTAGGCAGGAAACACAAGAGAAGGCAAAGACCTACAGAGTATAAACCCTGAACAATTAAGAAAATGGTAATAGGATCATACATATCGATAATTACCTTAATGTAAATGGGTTAAATGCGCCAACCAAAAGACATAGACTGGCTGGGCAGATGAAAAATTCTGTAAGTATGCAATTCCACTTACCACATCACTCTGCTTTGACCCCCTAAATTGTATGCAATTATTTTATATTGTTAGATTAATCATGGCTTGCAATGGTAATTATCTTTTAGCTTTTGTGTGGCTATTGATTGTAAAAACTGATAAATATCTTTTACTATAGTAATTATGTAACTATTACTCACTTAGTACCATTGTATCATGACTGGCCAAAAGAAAAATAATAAAATTCTCTTATCACCAAAACTATAATTTAATAGAAAATTCTGTAATCAATTTCTAAAATCCAGATGCATATCAGAATTATCTTGAAAAATCCAAATGCCGAGGTATTGCTTTTTTTCTCTAAAGCTCCAGATGTTTCCAATGAGCTGCCATGTTTTAAAACACCTGGGCTATATGATGATCCTTTACTTTTACCTAGTTTGCTTCACTTTTTCTATTTCATTTTCAGTGCTCCCATTTCAATTAGTTGGTTTTCCAATTTCTCCATCTCTTCTTTTTCCTTCCTTCTTTTTAATGTTCTTTCTTAAGCCTTTATCAAACATAGTAGAAAAACTTTTCTATATATATATATATATATAAATAGTATGTATAATATATATGTATTTTAGAAAGCATATGATTTTTTGCCTAACTAAAACATTTATGGCATTTTGATTCCACTTGCTTGATCTAGTATGGATAGAATGCTAGACTTCTAATTAAAAAAAATTAGATATGCAACAAGCAACAAAAGTGTACAATATAGCACAGGGAATGTCTTATCATAATCTACAATGGAAAGTAATTTTGAAAATATGTATGTGTATCTATATAACTGAAACACCTTGCTGTGTACCTGAAACATTTTAAGTCAACTATAATTCAATAAAATATATATATTTATAAAAAATATTTAGTACTAATGGAGCATCCTGTCTACAACTTTCTTTCAATAGTGCAAAATATATTTTGATTGGGATTACATTGAACTTGCAAATGAATATGAAGTTAAAAAAAAATAAATTCCTGGCATTCCTACACACTCCAAGTGGAAAATCAGGAGAAATTAAGGAAACAATCCCATTCACCACTGCAACAAAAGTATAAGATACCTAGGACTAAACCTACAAGGGAGACTAGTGTTTCCAGACACTAGTGTCCTGTACACAGATAAGTATAAGACACTGAAGATGACACAAACAGATGTTACAATGTTCCTGGACTGGAAGAATTAATATTGTGAAAATGACTATACCATCAAAAGCAATCTACAGATTCAATGCAATCCCCATCAAATTACCAATGGCATTTTTCATATAACTAGAACAAAATTGTTTTAATTTGTGTGGAATTACAAAAGACTCTGTATAGCCAAAACAATCCTGAGTCAGGAAAAATGGAGCTGAAGGAAGCAAGCTTCCTGATTTCAGACTATAATACAACACTACAGTTATCAAGACAGTATGATACTGGCACAAAAACTGAAATACAGATCAATGGAACAAGACAGAGAGCCCAGAAATAAAGCCACACACCTATGGTCACCTTATCTTTAACAAAGGGAGCAGGAATATACAATGCAGAAAAGATAGCCTCTTCAATAGGTGGTGCTGGGAAAACTGGACGGTCACATGTTAAAGAATGAAATTAAAATACTTCCTAACAATGTACACAAAAATAAACTCAAAATGGATTAAAAACCAAGTATAAAATTCTTAGAAGAAAACATTGGCAGAACACTATTTGACATAAATAGTATCAAGATCCTTTTGGATCCACCTTCTAGAGTAATGAAAATAAAAACAAAAATTAACAAATTGGACCTAATTAAACTTAAAAGTTTTGCACAATAAAGCAAAACATAAGACAAAATGCACCTTCAGAATTGAAGGAAATATTTGCAAAGGAAGGAACTGACAAAGGGTTAATCTCGAAAATATACAAGCAGCTCGTGCAGCTCAATTAAAAAACAAACAAACAAACAAACAAACAAAAAAAACAGCACTCAAAAAATGAGGGGAAAAACCTAAACAACCAATTCTCCAAGGAAGACCTACAGGTGGCCAAAGAACACATGAAAAATGTTCACAATGCTCATTATATTTAAAAAAAAATACAAGTAAAAACCACAATGAGGTATCAATCACATCACACTGGTCAGAATAGCTATCATCAAAAAAAATCTACAAACAATAAAGTTCTGGAGGGCACATGGAGAAAAGAGAACTCTTTGGCACTCTTAGTGGGAATGCAAATTGATACAACCACTATGAAGAACAGCATTAAGACTCCTTAAGTAAGTAAGTGAGAGCTCAGTAGTGTTCAACTCTTTGTGATCCCACAGACTGTAGCCTGTCAGGCTTCTATGTCCATGGAATTTTCCAAGCAAGAATCTGGAGTGGCTTGCCATTTCCTCCTTCAGGGGATCTTCCCAATCGAGGGACTGAACCCACGTCTCCTGCATTGCAAGCAGATTCTTACTGCTGAGCCACTAATTAACTAGAAATAAAAGCACCATCAGATGAGATCAGATCAGTCGCTCAGCCATGTCTGACTCCTTGCGACCCCATGAATCACAGAACGCCAGGCCTCCCTGTCCATCACCAACTCCCGGAGTTCACTCAGACTCACGTCCATCAAGTCCATGATGCCATCCAGCCATCTCATCCTCTGTCGTCCCCTTCTCCTCCTGCCCGCACCCCTCCCAGCATTAGAGTCTTTTCCAATGAGTCAACTCTTCGCATGAGATGTCCAAAGTACTGGAGTTTCAGCTTTAGCATCATTTCTTCCAAAGAACACCCAGGGCTGATCTCCTTTAGAATGGGCTGGTTGGATCTCCTTGCAGTCCAAGGGACTCTCAAGAGTCTTCTCCAACACCACAGTTCAAAAGCATCAATTCTTCGGTGCTCAGCTTTCTTCACAGTCCAACTCTCGCATCCATACATGACCACTGGAAAAACATAGCCTTGACTAGATGCACCGTATGACCTAGCAATCCCATTACTAGGCATATGCCCTGAGAAAACCATAGTTCAAAATGGCACATGGACCACCACATGAAAAGATGCTCAACATCACTCATTATCAGAGAAATGCAAATCAAAACCACCATGAGGTACCATTTCATGCCAGTCAGAATGGCTGCGATCCAAAAGTCTACAAGCAATAAATGCTGGAGAGGGTGTGGAGAAAAGGGAACCCTCTTACACTGTTGGTGGGAATGCAAACTCGTACAGCCACTATGGAGAACAGTGTGGAGATTCCTTAAAAAACTGGAAATAGAACTGCCATATGACCCAGCAATCCCACTGCTGGGTATACACACTGAGGAAACCAGAAGGGAAAGAGACACGTGTATCCCAGTGTTCATCGCAGCACTGTTTATAATAGCCAGGACATGGAAGCAATCTAGATGTCCATCAGCAGATGAATGGATAAGAAAGCTGTGGTATATATACACAATGGAGTATTACTCAGCCATTAAAAAGAATACATTTGAATCAGTTCTAATGAGGTGGATGAAACTGGAGCCTATTATACAGAGTGAAGTAAGCCAGAAAGAAAAACACGAATACAGTATACTAACACATATATATGGAATTTAGAAAGATGGTAACAATAACCCTGTATGCGAGACAGCAAAAGAGACACTGTTGTATACAACAGTCTTATGGACTCTGTGGGAGAGGGAGAGGGTGGGAAGATTTGGGGGAATGACATTGAAACATGATAATATCATATATGAAACGAGTCGCCAGCCCAGGTTTGATGCACAATACTGGATGCTTGGGGCTGGTGCACTGGGACGACCCAGAGGGATGGTATGGGGAGGGAGGAGGGAGGAGGGTTTAGGATGGGGAACACATGTATACCTGTGGCGGATTCATTTCAATATTTGGCAAAACCAATACAATATTGTAAAGTTTGAAAATAAAATTAAATTAAAAAAAAAAAGACAAAAAAAAATGGCACATGGACCACCCCCATGTTCACTGCAGCACTATCTACAATATCCAGGACATTAAAAGAACCTAAATGTCTAAGCATCCAATTACTACTATCTTATAATGTTAAGGAATCTTAATAGTAGCTGTGAATGCTTGGGGTAATGAAAATTCTTATATGAGAGCAGGTTATGAATGACTAAAGACTACCATATAGTTTTGAAGATATTTGAGAAAATTGTTTTAAACAACTTATAGGAAACAATCAATATATTTATCAGCTGGGGAGATTGTTCAACGTAGGCAAATTTTTCATTGATAAGACACATGATTTCTGAACAATCTTACAAACTTTTAATATGTATTTATTGATTACACATGTATTGCAAGTTTAAATAAATACTTTAAATTAGCATATAAAATTCACGTACATGCTTTTATTTAAAACTATATAAATGTTTAGATATATAAGTCTAGAAAATGAGAAAGCAATCATAAACTTTAATTTTATTTCTAACAGCTTTTGCTGTTTTTGAAATAATTGATATTTAACAAATATTATTGTAAAATTCTGAAGTTTCATTTTTGTTTGACTGCTGGGATTCTAACAATCATGACAGATTTGGAAGCATTTGAAGTAATTCTAACCCCTCTGTGAAAGTCACCCAGTTGTGTCCGACTCTGCGACCCTATGAACTGTAGCCTGCCAGGTTCCTCTGTCCATGGATGCTCCAGGCAAGAATACTGGAATGGGTAGCCTTCTCCAGGGGATCTTCCCAACCCAGGGATGGAACCCAGTTCTCCCACATTGCAGGCAGGATACCCTCTAGGTTAGAATTAATAGTACAGCAGTGATGCTGCCTGTTCTTTCAAACTTCAGGTGAATTAAATCCATATTTGTTGATTACCTCGTAATGCTAGAGGATTTTACTTGTCCTTATGGGAAGCAAAATAATTTAATAAAATTCTCATCCAGATCTCCATAATGTCACAATGTCTTTCATGTCTTCCCATGTTGTCACCCAGTGTACATGGGATTGATGAGATATGCTCCTGCACGAACCCTCAGGCAGCACTGAGGGGGAAGACGGGGTGGGGGGATGGCAAACAGGCAGAAGCTTCACTCTCCCTGCCAGTGGGTGTCCTGAAAACCAATGCCACAGAACACTGTCTGTCTCAGACTTTACTAATTCAAACACATTAAAGAAATGTAAGTTCGGCTACTTCTTCTTCATGAAGCATACATTCTGAGATTCCTGCAGTCTTGTTCATCACAAAACTAATAAGGAACCAAAAAAGGAAAAAAAAGATGTGGTAAACCCACCACAACTGGGCTGTGGAGTCCCAGGGTGATTCTACCATATTATGTCCAGTGCAGGAACAAGTGCTTCATCTCCTAAGTGTGGAATTGATACAGCGTCTGAGTTAACACTTCTCCCCTTCCCCCTCCCTCCAGATGTAATTACAAGGTCCCAGTGTTCACAGTCTATGCACAACAGGTGGAAATAAAATTAAACACACACAGACTCACATAATTCACCTAGACCTCACAGAGACCCTTTAAATTTGCTGCAATATCTTCATTTTACAGATGAAGAATCTACTTAGTTGGTTGAAAATTTACTTGAATGGACCACAGCATCTTTCCATTCAGGCTGCTATATCAAAATATCAGAGGCTGGGTGGCTTGCAAACAACTGACACTTATTTTTTCCAGTTCTGGAGGCTGGAGGTCTGAGATCAGATGCCAGGCTGGTCAGGTTCTGGTGAGAACCCTCTTTCTGGCTTGTAGACTCCCCTTTCTCATTCACCAGGATCTTCATAAAGCACGCTACAATGACACTGTTCAGGTGACCAAATCATCATGATTCAGCCCAGGGAAAGGGTGGTATTCATCTGAAAGCTGCTTCTTGACACTCAGCCCTGTGATTAGGAATTTGCCAGCACTGGTCCTGCTATTGCAGAAACCAGTAATCGAGAAACCAAGCACCACACTTGGAAAGTTGGAGAACTCAGGTTTACTATACCGGCAGGCCCAGAGGAGTTACCACTCCAACTCAGAGCCCCCAACAAAGGAGTTACAGAGTTTTTATAGACAGACTATAGTGGGCAATACTAGCTGCTAATATGTTTGTTTAAACTAAGGGGTTTCACGAGCGCGGGAACAGCAGTCAAGACAGGAAGCGGGGTGCCTGACCTTTACACGGACAGGCATGATTAAGCAGGATTCTAGGGGCTGGGCAATTGCAAAGAGCAGAACAAGGGTGAGTGAAATAAGCTCGAGTTCCTAGTATTGTAAGTCCCCACTTTCCAAGACCACGTGACCTATGTGATCCAGACTTTGCAAGGAGCAAGCTGAGTTACAGAGGCAGAATGAGCAGGAGGTTATGTAAAATGTTAATTTTTCCTCTTCACTGCTACTATATACTTCCCATTAGTTCCATAGATTCAATTTCATCTGAGTGTATCATTAACTTTCATGAATTATGTCAGTTTCTAATAGAAATTCAGCAATCATCTTAATATGCATTTTTCAAGTACCTTTGGTATGCTTAGAAGCTAGTTGTGCTAAAATCTGTTAGACAAACAACACAAATATTTGATCAAATGTCAGCTCCCACTGGGTTTATAATTTTAATAGGAAGACATGATAGGAAAAATCAGTAAGCATGAAACAGCAAGACTCTGAGGAGCCCTCTCAGGGACAAATCCTTTCCTTGCCCCCTGTTTCTTGTTTGTAGGAAATAGGCTCATTCAGCCTCCTTGACCTTCCCAGAGTTCCAAAGGGAAGGTTCAAATAGTTGCTAATGAGGGAAGGGAGAGGATGCAAAAATAAAGGAGGAGCAGTCAAGAAACAGTAATTGAGCTAGGGGGCAGGGTCCTGGTTCTTCCTTAAGAGAACTTTTGAGTTCTTGTGTAAGAACTGAAGCCCCCATCCAGGTGAAGGATGGTAACTTTAGGCTGAGCAAGATTCCTGGACTACCACTGTTACCTCACCACCAACCATTTGGAAGGAAGTCACTCACCTGACAGCATTCACCTCAAATTATGCCTATAAACATGTTTTTTTCCCAAAAGCCATGAGAGAGTTTTGGATCTTTGAACATAAGCCACCCACTCTGCTTGCTTGGCCCTGCAATAAATCTTTCTCTACTCAAAACATCACCATTTCAGTTTGTTTGGCTTCCCTGTGTGTTGGGCATATGAACTGGCATTCAGTAATGAGAACAGGTACTCTTTGCAAAGAGGAGCTTCTTTCATTCTCCTTTGGTAACAATGACCTGTAAGGGAAGAGGAGTAGGATAGATCAGTGCACAGTGCACCCCTGATTGGGACAAAACAGGGTGGGCATTAAGCGGCAGTCTCTGAGGGTCCCAGCAGACTCCAGAAGCAGTGAGTTACAGAATCAGTGACTTTTTTTTTTCTTTTCTAGGAAATTCTGAAATAATCATTTGATTTAAAACTATCTATCTTCTTTTATAAATATTATGATTACATAATGAAGTAGGGGGAGAGGATTCTATACATTTCCTTATGGATATCTGAATTAGAAAACGTCAAAGACCTGGCTGATTTTCTCCAACAGAAAAATATGGGTACAGTCACTGGGACTCAATGATTTTATAAAAACGTTTAGTTTACATTTAATATGGTGTGACTCTGATCACTTCACAGGGAGACCATTCCAAATGCAGAGCATGTAGAAATAACAGAACAGTGATAAACATGGAGGGTTGACTGGACACTAAAGTAGAATGGTACCTGGTTGTAAAAGAATTCAGTTTTTTTAACTGTTTTAGTAAAAAAAAAAAAAACCAAAATAACATAAAATTTCAAGCTATGAATTCCAACAACCCAAAACATTAAATCCTTGCATTTTTAAGATTGAACTGTAGCCAAGGAGAGGAGCTGGTGCCAGGTGGATTTCAGACCCATTATAATACAAACATTCAGCCCCTGAATGCAGCCTCCTGCTAAATACCTTCTCTTCACAATGGCCTTTCACATCCTCTGCCTCTTATCAACCATTTGCCTGTAATAGGAGTAATTTGCCAAAAGCCAGAGCCCTAATTCCTGACCTCTGAGTTCTCCTTTGAAAAGAAGGTACGGCCCCAGGCACTCTGAAAGAGCCCAGGTAGAGAAGGCACAGTAACTGATTTTTAAATAATCCTAGTCTTTTTCTAAACAGTTGAAGAGGTGCCTGCACTGTTAGCAAGCATGAGAACATTCCTATGGAAAACCGTGTGTTCGGAAAAATGGAGAGGACATGTCCAGAAGGTGAGTGTATTACCAAATGCAAGTTCATGTGCCCAAGGCACAGTGAGGCCAAACAACCCTCAGTGTTGGAGTTTGGAACAGAGAAAGGTTTATTGTAGGACCAGGCAGGGAGGATGGATGGCCTGTGCTCAATGACTCCAAACTCTCTGACGGCTTTGAGGGACAAGTTTTTACAGCAAAATCTAGGATGAGGGCTGCAGGGTATACACTTTTCTTCTGATTGGTTGGTGGTAATGTAACAGGGCAGTGCTCCAGCAAATTCAAGCTCAGCCTGAAGTTACCACTTTCACCTGGGTGAGGGCCTTAGTCCCTTCAGAAGAACTCAGAGATACAGTTATGTATGTTTCTTAAGGGGGAACCCTATCTCAAGGCTGCACTATTGTTTCTTGACTGCTCCTCCCTTATTTCCAGATCCCTTCCTTTCCCTGATGAGAAGCTGTGTAAATCTGCACTTACAAACTGAGGGAAGTTCAAGGAAGATGAATGAAGCCTATTTCTTACAACAAGAAATAGGGGACATGGAAAACATTTATACCTGGAGGGTCCCACAGGGTCCTGCTCAGATTCCAGTGCTCCCTACTTAATGAACATCCTGAAATACACATAAAATGGGATCACCTTTCAAATGTCCTTCACCTTGGGGAGCATTTGGTCAACTGCAGCAATTTTGAAAGTCACATACACAGTACCTGGCAAAGTGAAAGTGAAATTGATGTCACTCAGTCCTGTCTGACTCTTTGCGACCCCATGGAATGTAGCCTACCAGGTTCCTCCGTCCATGGGATTTTCCAGGCAAGAATACTGGAGTGGGTTGCTATTTCCTTCTCCAAGAGATCTTCCCAACCCAGGGATTGAACCCGGGTCTCCCGCATTGTAGGCATACACTTTACAATCTGAGCCAACAGTAACTGGGAAGAAGAAAACAAATGTAAGAGGTGTTGGGGGGAGACAAAGAGGGCTGGGAACGAGATTAACCCTCCCTTACATGAAAAAGTTTACTTTAAACATTAGTTTCTCAGCAATGGATAGCAGATTTTTTTTTTTTTTTTTCCAGCAAAAATCTTAAACAGCATTCATCAGGCCTCTGTCTGAATACCTCTACCCTTTAAAAAAAAAAAAAAAAAAGTGCAATAGAATTTTAAAACAAAATAGAGCTAAAAATAAATAAATCACTAACAAGCATCCTCTTCTTCCCTTGCATTGAGTCATTTACTACTCTGCAGTGTGGTACAGGAATCACCAGCCCACACATGTTTGCGTGTGTGCATGCACAGTTGCTCAGTCATGTCAGACTCTTTGCAACCCCATGGACTATAGCCCGCCAGGCTCCTCTGTCCAGGGGATTCTCCAGGGAAGAATACTGGAGTGGGTAGCCATGCCCTCCTCCAGGGCTTCTTCCTGACCCAAGGATCAAACATGCATTTCTATGTCTCCTGCATTGGCAGGAGAGTTCTTTACCACTAGTTCTTTACCAATAGTGCCACCTGAGAAGCCCTAGGGAAACCTGTAATACGATCCTTCAAAATGTTTATAGACTCTTTGGTGGAAACATCACAAACCTATGACACCTTAGGTTAGTACAAGTGACAAAGAGTCCCTCCTCAACCAACTTTAGCCAGGTTTTTCTGGTAACCGAGTAGAATTAATTTTGATCCCATATCGGATCTGTTTCTGTGACTGTTAAATCCTGTTTTTTGCTTCTTTTGTAATTATAGCATACATAATGGTCTGCCTCAGGGAACCCTGCTCCTCTCTGTCTGATCCTTAAACTAAAGTGCCTTTGTATAGCTCACAGGGAGATAACTTGACCCTGCACAGCTGTGAAGGACTGTGGCATTCTTGAGTTCTTTGTGTGGGAAATGGCATTGTCTGCTGCTTGCCAGCATGGCTCAAAAATTCACATTTGGGGACACAGGAATCAAGATATTCCATTTCACACCAACTGTGAAATGACTGTGAGGAAGTGAAACTAGCACATCTGCCTGCCTGAGGCTTGCCATTCTAGGAGATATTTGCAAGAATTAAATGGTCTTTTTGTTTCCTCAACTCCCCCAATCTCTGATCACTAAAAGAACCTGACATCTGGCCCCAACAAGATGGTTATTTTGAGATGTTAGTCTGCCATCTTTTTGGTCAGTCAGCTCTCCGAATAAGGTCATATTCCTTGCCTCAACATCTCATCTACTGGATTTATCAGCCTATCACTCAGAGTGAGCAGAGTGAGCTTGGAGTCTTGGTAACACTCTGAATCCCAGTCTCCACTAGCAAGAATTCTAAGTCAGTTATTCAATAAGTGACCCAACTTCTGCACCCTACTTATCTTAATATCTGTTCAAGATCCTCATCCCTACGTCTGATGTAGACCTCCTGACAGCAAGGATACCTCCACCCTTGATAGCTAACCAATTTCTCTTAGTAAGTTTCCAAGCACTGACCTTGTTACTCTCCCCACTATCTATAAATTCACGTTGCTCCCTGTTGTACTGGAATTTAAGTCCAGTCTCTCTCCCCTATTTGCAACAGTCTTTGGTGCTGAAAACTCGGCCTCTGTGCACTGCTGTTGAATCAAATCCCAGAGAAAGAGTTTTGGATGAAAAATAAAAGAATAGCTCTGTTGCTTTGCCAGACAAAGGGAGATACAGCAGGTCTGTCAAAAGTATGCATCCCAGGACTTGGTGAGAAGCTTTCAAGGGTGGGGTTGATGATCAGGATCATGGCGTATGCAAGGCCTGCACTTCTTTCATCTAGTCTCAGGTAATATGATGAGTTTCTGTGGTTCCTTTAATATGGCCTCAGATAATTTCTTAAGTTTCTCTGGTTCCTTTAATCTGAAATAAAAAATGCTAACGTCCTCCATTTGTTCAAGACTTTAGTTCTGTAAAGAGCTTAAAGATATTGTTGTGTATATTCCTTGAGGGATAAATCTCAACATTTGAAAAACTAGGATCACAGCATCTGGTCCCATCACTTCATGGTGAATAGATGAAGAAACGATGTAAACAGTGACAAACTATTTTCTTGGGCTCCAAAATCACTGCAGATGGTGACTGCAGCCATGAAATTAAAGGACACTTGCTCCTTGGAAGAAAAGCTATGACAACCCTAGAGGGTATATTAAAAAGCAGAGACACTACTTTGCCAACAATAGTTGGTTTTTCCAGTAGTCATGTATGAGTGTGAGAGTTGGACCATAAAGAAGGCTGAGCACTGAAGAATTGATGCTTTTGAACTGTAGTGTTGGAGAAGACTCTTGAGAGTCCCTTGGACTGAAAGGAGATCAAACCAGTCCATCCTAAAGGAAATCAATCTTGAATATTTATTGGAATGACTGATGCTGAAGCTCCAATACTTTGGCCACCTGATGTGAAGAGTTGACTCATTACATTAGAAAAGACCCTGATGCTGGAAAAGATTGAGGACAGAAGGAGAAGGGGACAACAAAGGATGAGATGGTTGGATGGCATCACTGACTCAATGGACATGAGTTTGAGCAAGCTCTAGGAGATGGTGAAGGACAGAGAAGCCTAGCATGCTGCAGTCCATGGGGTCGCAGAGTTGGACAGGACTGAACAATGCTCCATTGAGGCAAAATCAGGACCCTGCCCCAAGACTGCACTCTTATTTCTTGGCTGATCCTCTCTTGTCTCTGCACATCCTCCTATCTCTCAGCAGCAACTGTTTGAATCTGCCCTTTAGAAATCAGGGAAGGTCATGAAAATTGGAGTCCATTTCCTATGAGAGAAATGGGGGTCATGGAAAGGCTTTCATGCCCAGCAACCCCACAAGGTCCTGCTCGGTTTCATCTTGAATAAAATTTGAATAAAGTTTCTGTTGTTATTACTGAAAAGACTTCAATTAGTGCCTGATTGCTAACCAAACTCAGATTTAGCTGCTCACATTCAAAAGCTAATACTCCAGAGACAAGTGCTGACAGAAATGGGGTAGTTGCTTTATTCAGAAGGATGGCAACCTGAGGAGATGGTTAACTCATGTCCAAAAACCAGTTCCAAAAGTCTGCTCAACCATGAATCTAAAATCCTACCTTTGATGTATTTCTAAGATCATATATGCAAATATCTATACATAGGTCGGTTTCTGTTCCTTTAATTTCCCTGTGTATTTCCACACCAATTTTATATACCATAATTACTAAAGCTTGATAACAAGTCTTGATAAATGTCAGGCCAAGGGCACACAGTGATTTTTATTTTCTTCATCAGAGTTTTGACTATTTTTGGTTTTTAGCAGAATAATTCCACAAAATTGTTACACTAAATCCATGTAAGATTTAGAGTCAGTGTCTACTTGACATGGGTACAACTGATGTTAATGCAAAACTACTTTATTTCTATATGCATGTAAGAAATGGCAAAGGAAATTATATATAAGATATCATTTAAAAGTGTATCAAAAATATATTAGCTACCTTTGAGCAAATCTAAAGAAGACACAACAGACACTAACATAGAGAATTATATAATGCAGTCCTGCTGCATTTTCAAATGGTATCTTATATATATAATTCCCTTTGCCATTTCTTACATGCATAGAAATAAATTAGTTTCTTATTAACATCATTTGTACCCATGAAGCTTGAGCTTCGTGCTTCCATCTATATCATATTAGAAAATTAGAAGAAAGTAATCATAAGATGATAGCAATTGATAGGAAAAATTCATAACAAAAGTTCTTAACAAAGAATATAAGGAATCTTTTTAAACATAAGTAATTGAAAAAAAACTGTAGCAGAAATTATAATGAATGATGAAATAATGAAAGCTTTCTTTTTGAAGAGAGAAAAGATAGCAATGTCTACTAACAATAATACTAAGAATTGTAAGATACTAAGAATTGTACCAGATGCCAGATCAAGAAAGAAAACTATGAAATATTAGGATTGGAATGGAAAACACAAATCATTTTTAGATAATGAAATTTTACACATTAAAAAGTAAAAATAACCCACAGATTAGTTTGTATATTATATAAAAGTGCAACCAATCTATGAATTTTCTTTCATTACAGTTGTAAAGCTTATGTTAAATATAATTCAGAGTTTATAAAAATAGCTTCATTAGAGTTACACTAATAATTGTAGAGAAAAACTTCATTAGTTGAATTAAGAACTGATATAAAATGTTTTCTAACACTTAAGCATAAATATTGTCTCTCTGTTGAATGGACAGTGGAATATGCTTTCCAAAAGGGTGTCAAACATCTACTGTGTAATAAAACATCTCGAAATTTAGGCTTACAGGAACAACTAGGTACTAGTTTTATTGATTCCATGGGTTGAAAGAGAATAGGCCCTGTTGCTCTTTTGTGAGCTCACTTTCATGAGCTGGGCTGCAGGCTGAGGGAGCTGGACAATTTCCTCTGTGCAGTCTTAAGTCTCAAGAAGTTCAGATGAGAGTATTAGCATGGTGGCCGTGTTCCACACACAGCAGATATCAAGGATCTGCCCATGTCAGATTTGCTTAGGATCCAGTGACCAAAGTTGAAACCCAGCAGGATCTTCCTGATACCAAAGCCCTTCCATAACCCCCATTTCTTTTTTGTAGGAAAAAGGTTTCAGCTTCCTAGACCTTCCTGGAGTTCCAAAGGGTAGATTCAAACAGTCACTAATTAGAGGAGTGAGGGAATGCAGAGAGGAAGGAAAGGAAGTCAGGAAACAACAGTTCATCATCTGGCAGTGTCCTGGTTACTCCTCAAGGGGTATACATATCAAGCCGATACAAATCTTTCAATTACTTTACAGGAACTAGGGACCGCACCAGGCAGAAGATGGTAACTTTAGGCTGAGCCAAGCACATAGACTCCTGACTCATTGGAACCAGAAGGCTGACATTGCTGTTACCTCCCCCACAACCAGCCAGAGGAAAGCCGCATACCATGCATACACATATGCTAAATTGCTTCAGTTGTGTCTGACTCTTTGCTACCCCGTGGACGGTAACCTGCCAGGCTCTTCTGGCCATGGGATTCTCCAGGCAAGAATACTGGAATGGGTTGCCATGCCCTTCTCCAGGGGATCTTCCCTACCCAGGGATCGAAACCAAGTCTCTTGTATCTCCTGCATTGGCAGGAGGGTTCTTTACCACTACTGCCACCTGGGAAACCATACCCTGCACACCTCTCCACAAATTTTGACTATAAAAATTGTTCTCAGAAAACAACTGGAGAGAGTTCAGGGATTTTTAAGCATTAGCTGCCCTGGTTTCCTTGTCTGGTGTCTTTCATTAAAATGTTACACTTTCTTCACCATGATTCTGTGTCAGTAGATGGCTAAACTGTGCATGTGAGGGGACTTAAGTTTGGTTCCATACAAAGTGACCACACAATCAAGTCCAGCATCAATGGACTCTGAAGAGCTATTGATGAAACAACCGCAGCGAGTGCATACAGAGTGCTCTGAGGACTCTCTGAGGACAGAGTGGATATTTCAAGCTGTCTCCTAGTAGAAACCAACACCAGAGTTCAGGCAACCCCTGGAAGGAAATCAGAGGCTCTCCCACTGGTAAAAAGGCATTCTGGATTCACAACAGATCAGCAGAGGCTCACTGAGTGATTTGGGTCTAGGATCCTCCTGTTTCAGAGCTTTTCTTTCACCACGGTTTGACTTGCAACCTAGAGTGTCAACTTTGTAGAGGGTTGAAACTTTAAAGGTGATACGAGAAGTGCTAGGCCAACATAAAGCATAGTTGATAGAAAAGAGAAGCTAAGAAAAATATACAGTAATTACAAATAGTTACAAGACTTGCATTTATAGGGTTTTCACAGAGAAGAATGTGCCGCTAGTGGCACCTGCAGGTTAAATAAGACTGTCTTGGTTTCAACTCCTCACTAGCAGGCAAGAGGCATGTGACCATGCTGGAGATTACAGAATGGGCCAGCACTGACTGTGGAATGAGCCCTTCTGAAATCTAAGCAGTGGGCATTGACCTGTGTGGCACGAGCAGCAATCTCTCATTCCCACTGGGCACCTCCTTACAGCCTGAAGAATCACACCAGGGTGTCTGCATGGTATGTACTTCATAAAATCTTAGAGTGGAATCTGTCCCAAAGTGGAAGCAAATTTAATAAATTGCATGCCTGACACAACCTGGATCTCACCCTGGATCAAGGAAATGTCTTTATAGTTCAGAGGAAGTTGAAAGTGATTCACAACAAATCAGAGTGAGAGACGCAAGGGAAAATGTCATATAATAATGCAAAGAAGCACCATGGTAGTATGTGACTAGCACTGTATTTTCCACATAATCCCAGGAGGAGCTCTTACCTCATTAGAAATACAACACCATTAGATTATGTAAGAAGAGGGAATTGCCTGTAGAAATTATGTTTCAAGGGATCATGTATCTGAACATCAAGTACTATCCCTATGTAAGAACCAAAGGGCTTGTCTTTGACTTTTTGTCTTAATCTGAATTAACATAGAAATGATAAATGTTCTGATAAATGTTCAAAAGCATTCTGTCTGATGCTTTTGCCATACAGAATTCATTTACTACATCCGCATAAGAAAGACAAAATTGTTTTTATATTTTTTTCTAAGTCTTCCAGTCTAGGAAGAAAAAATGCCCACCCACACTTCAGCTTTACACATGCCAGTTTAATGAAATATCTAAATTGAATTTATGACTTTTAAGGATAAATACACAATCTCAGAAATACACCAACTTATGTGGAGTAAATAGAGTTACTGAGAGATAACCTGAGAATCAGCCCCAAGCATTTAAGGGGACCCACAGAACTGATGGGCAGTGAGGTGTGGGCTTTCTCTCAAAGACAAATCCCATCAGCTATGCTGGGGCTGGTACACATAACTAGACCTGTTTCTGGAATCTCAATCTTGCAAAGATTTGGGGGACATTTATTTCTTTCAACAAATTTAGAAGCAGTTTAAGTTAGATTTTAAATTTTTGATAAATTTCTAAGATAAAACAAAAATCTTGGCACTTCCTGATTGGATTATGCCCAAAGGCTGGATTTATGGCTTGTCTCAAAAAGGGGTTGAGATTCCAGTGGCTGGAGCTCAGGTCACCTCCCTCGGAGTCCTGGAAGCAGGCATTAATGATACAAGCATTCTTTGGAATGGGTCATTTACCTAGTGGTTACATTACTCACAAGGGAGCTCCACTGTATACATGAGTCCGAATTTTTATTCATCAATGACATAAGCTAAAAAGTCTCAAGTAAAGACTTCACATTGACCAAGTGGAAAATTCTCTGAAAGTGACACACTAACTTAGTAACTAGAAGCTGATTACTCCACAGCATATCCTCCCAGCATCACTGACTCAGAGAGTAATGGTTCTAGACCCAAGGACACAACCTTGCCTTCCTCAGGTTAATACTCCAGGAAAAGGAGGATACAGGCACACCAACAAGGCGTGCATGTTACTGAGCAAGTAGAAGCTAGGCTTTAAAGGCACTAACACATCTACTCCTCATAGCAACCTTGGGTAGAAGGCATTTCCATTTGACAAATAAGGAAACTGAGCCCCAGAAAAGCTAAGACATCTGCAGAGGTCACACGGTAAGACTATGGCAGGTCTCAGACGGTGGCCCTGGGCCAAATCCTTGTGCTACAGCGTGAGGCTGGGCTCAGAGAGAAAGTGGCATGGGTTTCTGTGAGGCCTAGGAAGACTGTTTTTGTTTGTTATATAATTATAAGCTTTATCAGTACAGTATTTCATCAACCAAATATCACAGGACTAGACACAATAGAACAGAATGGAATTAGGAGTAGCTTATTCTAAATAAACTTTAGTTTCTTTTTTGGCATACTTATAAATTTTTATTCCTTATTTTTCATCTTGTCAGACTAGTGGGGAAAAAAGGAAAGATACTAGGATATTCCTCTGTAAATTTCTGTGGTCTGGGGGGGTTTCTCTGAATTACAAGTGCTTAGCTCATAATATATAAAGAAGGGGGAAAATGATATTGTAAATTTTTAAAAAAAATATTAAAGTACAATTGATGTACAATATTATATGCTATTATAATTTTTAAAGATTACATTCCACTTATAGTTATTATAAAATATTGGCTATATTCCTCATGTACTATATAGATATTGTAAATTGAAAAAATTTTACTCATTTAACTGGGTATACAAAATGACACTTTATATAGAATGCGTATTTTCACATTTTGTCTAACAGCTTCATGATTTTATGAAACATAAAAGTCTGAATGGGGGCAACGTTTAAGCCCGCTGTCTTTCAGCATCCTGAGTCATGCTCTGTAGTGACTGTGAATGTATCTGGTGAATTCTGCAGAAACATGTTCATGGTGTGGGTGCACTGATGGATGTGTACCTCTGTGCATTAAATGATCATTCTTCCCAAAGTCATATGTTGAAACTCTAATTCCCAATACAATGGTATTTGAAGGTGGGGCCTTTGAGATATTACATGAGGTCAGGAGGGTGATGTCTTCAAGATAAGAGTAGTGCTGTTATATAAAGAGAAAGAGACATGAGATGTCTCTCCACTATGTGAGCGCAGTGAGAAGGCGGCCATCTAACCAGGAAAAGGGCCCTTACTAGAACCTGACTATGCTGGCACCCTGATTTCATACATCGTACTTCCAGCTTACAGAACTGCGAGACATAAATGTTGGTTGTGAAAGCCTATGATATCCTGTTACAGCAACCCAAGCTGACTGAAATATACACCCTATTCCACTTCTCCATGCTTGCTCTCAAGGTTCAGCTAAATAAAACAACAGGGATTCTTTTTAATGGAAGCCTATCTCACAGGTGTGTGGGTATAAAGCAAAAAGTAAGTGCAGCCCCTTAGCCAGAAGCCCCCAGTCTTCACCACAGCCAGAGAGAAAGGCTCTCACGCTTCTGGGCAAGCCAGCACACCTCACTGCTCCTCCTCAGCTCAGGCTCCACTGCCCCTACTCCAGGGGCGAGAGGAGCTGCTGCAGGGCTAGGCATCACTCACGTGAATGGAGCTCACAGAGGGCTGTCTGCTTCCTGCTGTGTTTTCTCTGCAGTCCTGCTGACCAACACAGCACTCGCCTCCACGGCCAGTGCCTCAGAAGGGAGAAAACAGACTTCTCATCAACTCACTACTTCTAGGGTGTAGGGAGAGAGAGTGAGCTTAACCACCATGGACCTAACTAGTCCAGTTTTTTCAGGAAGGAATAATTAATACATTGCATCATTTTCCACTGAAAATGTTTCTTTGTAAAGAATAAGTCACACTCATAATGTGTGTCAAAATACATTCATTGAATGAAAGAGAATGGCCTTTCCCTTTCATCTATACCTCCTTGCCTCCTGCCTCCAAGTCAAGGTTGAATGGTCATAAGCAGAATTTTCAGATATTCTCCAAGTTAAGGTTGAATGGTCATTAGCAGAATTTTCAGATATTCTCAGCACTTAGAACATGATCTTACAAAATAACTGGCACAATTCATACCAAAGGCAGACTCACCACTGGTGCACTCTGGGTCTCATCCTTGTCCCCTGCATTGCCCAGTTGTCCTTTTACTCCCCAACCACAGTCCAGAAGGACTGTGATCCTGTCAGGTAAGTGGCCATGTGTACAAGAACATTTCAGCTTTTGAATAAGGCAGAAAGGAGCCTCCAGGTAGATCCAGATGAAATGACAGCTGTTCGGACCACACTCCACTGCATTTCAGGCCAGAGGCATGAAATGAATGGATTATTCAAGTCCTATTGAATTTTTAACATAAGTCAGATTTATTCTCTATTATTTTAAAGAATCATTTTAAGTTTGAAGAAGCTGCCCTCAATTCATATTTCATATGGCTGAACACCATTTCCAAGCTTAAAGTTAGACTGAATTATGAATACATGGTTTCCTGCAACAAAATTGGCTTTTAACTTCATTTAACATGGCAACAATTATAATCATAAACCATGCTTTCATTTTCCCTGAGACAAATGAATCTAAAATTGTTTCACTTTTTATAGTTCATTTTCACTTTAAATTTATTTTTACCTGTTTTAAGAGATCCACTACAATTTATTGTGTAGTCAGCTTTATTATTTTTCAGCATAAAAATTAAATTTTTTACAGAGAAATTATTGTGAACCTCAGGTAAACAAGAGTGGTATTAAAGTTTTCCCATCTAATATTTAGATCAATTAATGAAAAATCTTTGCAAAGATTAAAAATTTTTAATATGTTTTGCACAGTTTAGATAATTGGATTATTATTTCCTTCATATAAATGTGGGAGAGTCAATACAATTTAGATATTCTCTGCCTATCAAGGAAAACATGAAAGTGTTATCATATCAAGCAAATGAATTATTTTAAAAGAAAATGACAATAAGTTTGAAACTCTTATTTTCATGTCCGCATCCAGGATATTAAGGAGGTTCTATTCTAGGATGGCAACCTTGACCAGCCCCTGCCTTTTTTGGCCAAAAGATTTAAATCACCAAAATTGAGTTTTCAAGCTCACATTCATGAAATATAGCAATGGCATTTAGAAATTCACAGTTGATTTCATTAAAGTTGAACATCTCCATGCCCACCTCTTCTGCCTCTAAAGTCCTTTTCCCCTTCCCATTTCATAATACCTTCAGCAGGTGAACTTCATGAAGTGTTCTTAAAGGAAAATATAGTCAGCCCTCCATATCCACAGGTTTCCACATACACAGATTCAACCATCCAGCAGACAGCAAATATTAGAAAAAAAAATCCAGAAAGCTTTGAAGAGCAAAATTCAAATTTGCCCCAGGCTGGCAACTATTCACATAATATGTACATTGTATTTATAACTATTTACAGGGAATTACATTATATTGCATAAGGCATACTAGATAATCCAGAGACTATTTAAAGTAAATGGCAGGATATGTGTAGGTTAGGTGCAAATTCTACATGTGCAATTCTATATGTGTAGGTTAGGTGAAAATTCTATAAAAATCATTTTATATAAAAGACTTGTGCATCCTTAGATGGGAGGATCCACAGGAGGGGAGAGTCCTGGAACTCATCTCCCATGGACTGAGGGACAACTGTATATTGCTCAAGTAGCCTCCAAAGTTATCAAGAAAGGGTATGGCCTCATGGCTCCATATGATTTTAAGTCCTTTTTTGGAGTCTAGTTATTTTATTATTATTACTATTAGTTTAACTATAATTATACTGTTCTCTTGAGCATATAGTATTGAACATACATGATTTTTTTTTTTCCACACAAGACTTTTAAAAATTTAGATGCTTGGAAAAATACTTAAAATATAAAGGTACTTTAAAGTTCTTGGTTTATTTATACAAACACATGCAGTGCTGTTGTGCACATAATGTGGAAACACTGCTATGAGACTTGAATACTTGATATTTCATGCAGAATATTTAGGTGCATTAAAGGCTTCTGTATTTTCTTGAATTCTGTTTAATATTAAGAAGAAAGCACACAAATACACACTCACACTGATATTTTAAAATTTTAAATTTGGTCCAATCACTGAAAATATAGTTTTAAAACTACATTCACTATGCAAAGGACTAAAACAATGACCTAGAACTGAACTCCAATGCCTCCTTTACAGCACTTTGCCATTGTTAAAGACAAATACAACAGCATGGTGGGTTCAGGCCTGCAATTTGTAAAATTCATTTTTATGATACACACAAAATACAGTACTAAGCCATTTAATAGCTTAATACCAAAAGCAAAATTAAATAAGACCACAACACAAGTCTTTCTTATTTTCAAATGGCAATTTCCAAAGAGGGCTGGGATGATTATTTTCTTCACTATTAAAGAATGAAAGGGGACTTCCAAGATGCCAGAGGAGTAAGATGTGGAGATCATTCTCTACCCCACAAATGCATCCAAATTATATCTGAATGTGGAACAACTAGTACAGAACACCTACTGAACACTAGCAGGAGACCTCAGACTTCCAAAAAGGCAAGATAATTGCCACGTAACAAAGTAAGGCAAATGAAATAAGAAAAAAGAGACAATCCCACTGCTGGGCATACACACTGAGGAAACCAGAAGGGAAAGAGACACGTGTACCCCAATGTTCATCGCAGCACTGTTTATAATAGCCAGGACATGGAAGCAACCTAGATGTCCATCAGCAGATGAATGGATAAGAAAACTATGGTACATATACACAATGGAGTATTACTCAGCCATTAAAAAGAATACATTTGAATCAGTTCTAATGAGGTGGATGAAACTGGAGCCTATTATACAGAGTGAAGTAAGCCAGAAAGAAAAACACCAATATAGCATACTAACGCATATATATGGAATTTAGAATGATGGTAACAATAACCCCATGTACGAGACAGCAAAAGAGACACTGATGTATAGAACAGTCTTATGGACTCTGTGGGAGAAGGAGGTGGGAAGACTTGGGAGAGTGGCATTGAAACATGTATAATATCATGTATGGAACGAGTTGCCAGTCCAGGTTCGATGCACAATACTGGATGCTTGGGGCTAGTGCACTGGGACGACCCAGAGGGATGGTATGGGGAAGGAGGAGGGAGGAGGGTTCAGGATGGGGAACACGTATACCTGTGGCGGATTCATTTTGATATTTGGCAAAACTAATACAATTTTATAAAGTTTAAAAATAAAATAAAATTTAAAAAAAAAAGAAAAAAGAGACGAAGAAGTCGGGATGGGACCTGCACCTCTGGCAGAGAGCTGTGAAGGAGGAAAACTTTTTGCACACTCAGAAATCATCTCATGGACAGGCACAGGGGGAAGTTATGGAAACCCAGAGAGAGCAAAGCAACAGGTGCATGGAGGCAAAGCCCCGAGAGAATTCAGAACAGAGATCAGCGATGACCAGCACTTCACAGCCTGAGACGCTTGTCTGCATGCCTGCCACGTCACTGGGGGCTGAGTGCTGAGGCTCAGCCTTCAGAGGTCAGACCCAGAGAGAGAACTTGGGTTGACTGCCATAAAGATAGTCTGAGGAGTCTAGTACTGCACAGCTGAGGGAGTCCAGGTAAGAGCCTGGACTTGCCAGAGAGGCAAGAGATCCTTTTTGCAGGACCCACTAACTCCGTGAGATCACAGACAGCAGGACGCCACCTTCATGAGCGCCGTCATAGGTGGGAAGAGCTGCAGCTGCAGTCAACAACCCCAGAGGTGCTCATGCTGGCCACAGCCTCTGCCTGTTTGAGTGCCAGAGGTGGGGCAGGTTGTGGCTGCAGTCTCTGAACCCAGAAGTGGGCGCAATGGCTTTTGGAGCCACTGGCCAAGCTGTGAGCAGGAACAAGTCACTGGCCACACCTTCCTGGGAGCCTGTGCAACCTGGCACTGTCAAGTGACCCACAACCTGGGGCCAATTCCCCCAGGAGAGCACAAGACCATCTCAGGTGGCACCAATTTCCCACAGGCCTATGCCACTGCAGGAACTCCCTCCACATGGGAATTGTGTCTGCCATATCCTTCCCTCTCCCTAACCTGACTAAGCAAGGAAGCCATACTCAGGCTCTGCTTGAGACCCCTCTTGTCTGGGTGAAGAACAGACTCTGGAGGGCAGCCTACAAATGGACGTGGGGCCAAAACCAAAACTGAGCACCAAAAGCTGTGTCACCAAAGAAGAGGAAGGAGATTTGAGTAGTGGATTAAATCCCTGCAGTTGGCAAGAGGCTGTGGGCTTTGGGGGTCATTTTGGACTTTGGACGCAAGTAAAAGCTGGGGTAAGGCCAAATCTGAGTCTGACCAGACCCCACAGTGTCCATAGCAGATCCAGAGACCTTCCCAGAAATATGGAGGGCTTCCTGAGTAGGCAGATGGGCTGGAGCTCACTGTACAGTGAGGACACTGACAACTAAGGTCACAGAAAAATATCCTTCTTGTTACCACTCTCTCTCTCTCTCTCTATCTATGTATTTTGTTATCTTTTAAATTTTGCTTTATTTTTCTTCTTTTTAAATTACTCCTTTAATTTTTATTTTTTACTTTTTTTTAATTTTTTTATTTTAAAATAAATTGATCCTATTTTATTGTTTTCCTACTTCTACAGTACTTTTTTTTTTTTTTTTTTTAACCATGATTTCAGTTTGTATATTTGCTTGTCTAGTTTTCAGTTTGTTTTCATTTATGGGTTTGTTTATTGGTATCACTGCTCCCTTTTTTTGGACTCCTCTTTTTATTCTTTCTTTTCTTTCTTCCCTTTCCTTTTTGTGAGTGTGAATATGCAAGTTTCTTTGTGTGTTCCTATCTGCTTAATGTTGCTTTTACCATTCATCTTGGGTACAAGACATTTTGTCTATTTACATTTTGTCTATCCATTCTGTTTTTGTTTGTATGTTGTTTGATTTTTTTCTATCTTTCTTTCTTTTTCTCTCCTGTGCTGTGTGGCTTGTGGAGTCTTGGTGCTAGAGTAAGGGGTTGGGACTGAACTCCCAAGATGGGAGACCTGAATTAAGGACATTGGATCACCAGACAATTCCCAATACTGAATATTAATCTGAAGATCTCTGCCTAAGGCCTCCATTTCAACCTTAAAACCTGGTCACAGCCAAAGGCCAGCAAACTACACTGCCAGATGCTTCACTCCAAACAGCTAGCAAAAGAGGAAAACAGATCTCCCCATTAGCAGACAGTCTGCTTGAAGCCACAGCAAGCTCACAGATGCCCCAAAACACACCACTGGGTGAGATACTGCCCTTCAGAGAGATAAGATTCAGCAACACCCACTACAACACCTGCACCAGTCCCTCCCAGCAGGAAACCTTCACAAGGAACTGGCCCAAACTTACACAAGCACAGACTGCACAAGAAAGAGGAAAAGAAACATTGCGGCCTGCAGAAAGGAGACTGCAAACAAAGTAAATTAAAGAAAATGATAAGACAGAGGAAGATGGAGCAGATGAAGGAGCATGGTAAAAACTCACAAGACCAAACAAATTAAGAAAATAATAGGCACTCTACCTGAAGGAGAATTCAGAGGAATGATAGTAAAGATGATCCAAAATCTTGGAAATAAAATAAGAGCCACAGATAAATAGAATGGAGGCACGGGTTAAGAACATTAAAAAAAAAAAAATGTTTAACAGAGACCTAAAAGAAACAACCTCTTCATGGATCACAGCCTTATCATGGTGAAGGGGCCTGGGTAACTCAATGAAGCTCTGAGCCATGCCATACAGGGCCACCCAAAATGGACGGGTCATAGTGAAGAGTTCTAACAAAACGTGGTCCACTGGAGGACAGAATGACAAACCACTCCAGTATTCTTGCTGTGAGAACCCCATGAACAGCACGCAAAGGCAAAAATTTATGACACCAGAAGAAGAGCTCCACAGATTGGAAGGTGTCCAATAAGGAAAGAACAGAGAGCAATTAATTACTAATAGCACCAGAAAGAATGAAGCAACAGGGTCAAAGTGAAAATAACACTCAGTTGTGAATGTGTCTGGCAATGAAAGTAAATCCTGATGATGTAAAGAACAACGTTGCATAGGAACTTGGAATGTTAGGTCCATGAATCAAGGTAAATTGGACATGGTCAAGTGGAAGATGGCAAAATTGAATGTCAACATCTGAGAAATCAGTGAACATTTAGTTTTCATGAACATTCCATTTTAGGATGGGAATTCAGATGACCATTATATCTACCACTGTGGGCAAGAATCCTTAAGAAAAAAAAGAGTCGCCCTCATAGTCAACAAAAGAGTTTGAAATGCAGTACTTGGGTGCAATCTCAAAAATGACAAAATGATCTCAGTTCATTTCCAAGGCAAGCTATTTAACATCAGAGTAATTCAAGTCTATGCACCAAGCACTTACGATGAAGAAGCTGAAGTTGACCAGTTCTATGAAGACCTACAAGACTTTCAAGAACTAACACCAAAAAACATACCTTAGAAATCACTGAACTGAAATGAAGAGGAACGGGTGATTTTCATCAAAGGGGATTGGAATGCAAAAGTAGGAAGTCAGGAGATACCTGGAGTAACAGACAAGTTTTGCCTTGCAGTACAAAATGAAGCAGGGCAAAGGCTAACATTTTGCCAAGAGAATGCACTGGTCATAGCAAACACCCACTTCCAAGAACACAAGAGATGAATCTACTCATGGATGTCACTAGATGCTCAATACCAAAATCAGACTGATTATATTCTTTGCAGCTGAAAATGGAGAATCTGAACATAGCAAAATTAAGACCTGGAGCTAACTGTGGCTCAGATTAGCAGCTACATATTGTGAAATTCAGGTTTAAATTGAACAAAGTAGGGAAATCCTCTAGGACATTCAGGTATGACTTAAATCAAATCCCATGTGCTTATACAATGGAGGTGATAAATAGATTCAAGGGATCAGATTTGGTAGACAGAGTACCTGAAGAACTATGGATGGAGGTTCGTAATTGTTCAGTAGGCAGTGACAAAAACCATATCAAAGAAAAAGAAATGCTAGAAGGCAAAGTGATTGTCTGAGGAGGCTTTACAAACAGCTGAGAGAAGAAGAGGAGGAAAGGCAAGGAAGAAGGGAAAGATATGCTCAACTGAATGAAGAGTTAGAGAATAGGAAGGTGAGATAAGTAGCCCTTTTTAATAGGAACAAGGCAAAGAAATAGAGGAAAACAACATAATGGGAAAACTAGAAATCTCCTCAAGAAAACTGGAGATATCAAAGGACAGAAATGGACATAATAGAAAGAAAAGAGATTAAGAAGAGGTGGCAAGAATGCACAGAAGAACTATTAAAAAAAAAAAAAAAAAAAAAAAACCTTAATGACCTGGATAACCACAATGATGTGATCACTCACTGAGAGCCAGACATCCTTGAGTGTGAAGTCAAGGGGGCCTTCGGCAGCATCACTATGAACAAAGCTAGTGGAGGTGAGGGAATTCCAGCTGAGCTATTTCAAATCCTAAAAAAGATGATGCTGTAAAGGTGCTGCACTCAATATAACAGCAAATTTGGAAACCACAGCAGTGGCTCCAGGACTGGAAAATGTCAGTTTTCAATCCAAATCCAAAGAAGGACAATGCCAAGGATGTTCAAACTACAGTTCCATTGTTCTCATTTCACATGGTGCAAGATTTTGCTCAAAGTCCTTCAAGCTAGCCTTCAGCAGTATGTGAGCTGAGGTATTCCAATGTATAAGCTAGGTTTAGAAAAGACAGAAGAACCAGAGATCAAATTGGCAACATTCGTTGGATCATAGAGAAAGCAAAAGAATTCCAAAAAAAATATCCACTTCTGCTTCATTGCCTATGCTAAAGCCTTCGACTGTGTAGATCACAATAAACTGTGGAATATGATTAAAGAGATGGGAATACCAGACCACCTTACCTCTCTCCTGAGAAACTTGTATGCAGGTCAGAAGCAACAATTAGAACCAATCATGGAACAATGGACTGGTTCAAAATAGGGAAAAGAGTATGACAAGGCTGTATATTGTCACCCTACTTATTTAACTCATATGCAGAGTCCATCATGCGTTATACAGAGCTGGATGAATCACAAGTTGGGATCAAGATTGCCAGGAGAAATATCAACAACCTTAGATATGCAGATGATACAACACTAATGGTAAGAGGTGAAGAGTAACTAAAGAGCCTCATGAGGAAGGTGAAAGAGAGTGAAAACTCTCTGGCTTAAAACTCAACATTCAAAAACTAAGATCATGGCATCCAGCGCCACCATTTCGTGGCAAATAGATGGGGGGAAAATTGGAAACAGTGACAGATTTCATTTTCTTTGGCTCCAAACCCACTGGAGCCAAAGGCTGAAATCAAAAGACACTTGCTCCTTGGAAGGAAAGCTATGACAAACTTAAACAGCATGCTCAAAAGCAGAGATAAATTTGCTAACAAAGGTCCACATAGTCAAAGTTATGGTTTTACCAGTAGTCATGTACAGATACAAGAGTTGGACCATAAAGAATGCTAAGCACCAAAGAATTGGTACTTTCAAATTTGGGTGCTGGAAGATACTCTTAAGAGTCCGTTGGAGTGCAAAGAGATCAAAACAATCAATCTTAAATGAAATCAACTCTGAATACTCATGTGAAGAACTTTTTCTGAAGCTGAAGCTCCAATACTTTGGCCATCTGATGCAAAGAGCTGACTCACTGGAAAAGACCCTGATGCTTGGAAAGCCTGAAGGCAAAAGAAGAAGGGGGTGGCAGAAGAGGCGATGATTAGACAGAGTCACTGACTCAATGGACATGAATTTGTGCAAACTCTGGGAGAAAATGAAAGACAGGAAAGCCTGGAGTGCTTCAGTCAATGGGGTCACAAAGAGTCAGATGTGACTCAGTGACTGAACAACAGAAGAAACAAAGAACAGATGATCAGTAATGGACAACACAATAAGTGAAATAAAAAACACACTAGAGGGAACCGATAGCAAAATAACTGGGGCAGAAGAATGGTAAATGACCTGGAAGATAGAATGGTGGACATAAGTAAAGCAGAGCAGAATAAAGAAAAAAGAATGAAAAGAAAAAAATGACAGTCTCAGAGACTTGTGGAACAACAATTACCATTCTAATATCTGAATTATAGGCTTCCCAGAAGAAGAAGAGGAAAGGAAAATGTTTGAGAAAATATTGGAGGAGAATCATTGAAAACTTCCCTAATATTGGAAAGGAAATAGTCATCCAAATCCAGGAAGCCCAGGGGGTCCCATATATGATAAACCCAAAGAGAAACATGTCAAGACACATTAATCAAACTAATAAAAATTAAACACAAAGAACAAATATTAAAAGCAGCAAGAGAAGAGTAACAAATAACATAAGTAAATTCTCTTAAGGTTAACACCTGATGTTTCAGCAGAAACTTTGCAGGCCAGAAAGGAGTGACAGGATATACGTAGAGCAATAAAAGGTGGGGGGGAGGGGAGAAGAAAACCTATAATCAAGATTTCTCTATATAGAAAGGATATCGTTCATATTAGACAGAGAAATCAAAAACTCCATAGATAAGCAAAAGTTAAGTGAGTTCAGCATCACCAAAATAGGTTTACAACAAATTCTAAATGGAATTTTCTATATAAGAAAAACAAGTGGAATTTAGAAAGATGGTAACAATAACCCTGTATACGAGACAGCAAAAGAGACACTGATGTATAGAACAGTCTTTTGGACTCTGTGGGAGACAGAGAGGGTGGGATGATTTGGGAGAATGGCATTGAAATATGTATAATATCATATATGAAACGAGTTGCCAGTCCAGGTTCAATGCACGATACTGAATGCTTGGGGTTGGTGCACTGGGACGACCCAGAGGGATGGTATGGGGAAGGAGGAGGGAGGAGGGTTCAGGATGGGGAACACATGTATACCTGTGGCGGATTCGTTTTGATATATGGCAAAACCAATATGATATTGTAAAGTTAAATAAAATAAAATTAAAAAAAAAAAGAAAAACAAGTGAAATAAAAGGGATACAAAAAAATCCCAAAGCAATAAACAGTAACAGGACCATACATATCAATAATTACCTTCAATGTAAACGGATTAAATGCTCCAACCAAAAGATACAGACTTGTTGAATGGGTACAAACACAAGACCCTTACATGTGCTATCTACAAGAGACCTACTTCAGACCTAGAGACACATACAGACTGAAAGTAAGATGCTGGAAAAGATATTCCATGCAAATAGAGTCAAAAGAAAGTGGGAATAGCAATACACATATCAGATAAAATAGACTTTAAAATACAGACCATTACAAGAAACAAGGAAAGATACCATATAATGATATAGGGATCTATCCAAGAAAAAGATGTAATGATTATAAATATATATTCACCAAAAAAAAAAAAAAAAAGGAGCACTTCAATACATAAGGCAAATGCTAACAACTATAAAAGGAGAAGACTCTTGAGAGTCCCTTGGACTGCAAGGAGATCCAACCAGTCCATTCTGAAGGAGATCAGCCCTGGGATTTCTTTGGAAGGAATGATGCTAAAGCCGAAACTCCAGTACTTTGGCCACCTCATGCGAAGAGGTGACTCATTGGAAAAGACTCTGATGCTGGGAGGGATTGGGGGCAGGAGGAGAAGGGGACGACAGAGGATGAGATGGCTGGATGGCATCACTGACTCAATGGATGTGAGTCTCAGTGAACTCTGGGAGTTGGTGATGGACAGGGAGGCCTGGCATGCTGCGATTCATGGGGTAGCAAAGAGTCGGACACGACTGAGCGACTGATCTGATCTGATAAAAGGGGAAATCAAATATAGCACAATAAAATTCAGGGACTTTAACATCCCGCTGACACCAATGGACAGATCATCCAGATAGAAAATTAATAAGGAAACACATGCATCTGTAAATGACACATGTGACCAGATGAACTTAATTGATATCTACAGGACATTCATTCAAAAACATTAGAAAACATTTTTTTTTCATGTGCACATGGAACAATTTCCAAGATAGACCATATTTCACATGACAAATCAAACCTTGGTAAATTTAAGAAACTGAAATATTATCAAGCATTTTTTCTGACCACAATATTGTAGATTGGAAATCACTTACAGGAAAAGAACTGTAAAAAACACAAACACATGGATGCTAAATAATACATCTCTAAATAACCAAGAGGTCACTGAAGAAATCAAAGAGAAAATGAAAAAGTAACTAGAAACAAATGACAATGAAAGCATGAGAACTCAAAGCCTAAGGGATGCAGCAAAAGCACTGCTAAGAGGAGCGTTTACAGCAATACAAATCTACCTCAATGAGAAAACCAGGAAGTAAAATCATCATATACATAAAGCAACTAGGAAAAGATGAAGAAAAAAAATCCGAAGTTAGTAGAAGCAAAGAAATCACAAAAATCAGAGCAGAAATAAATGAAAAAGAAATGAAGGAGACAATAGCAAAGATCAACAGAACTACAAGTTGGTTCTTTGAGAAGGTAAACAAAATTGACAAACTATTAGCTACACTCATCAAGAAAAAAAGGGGAAAGACTCAAATCAGTATAATTGGAAATGGAAAAGAAGTTATAACATATAATGCAGAAATACAAAGGTTCATGAGACACTATAACATGCAGTGTTTGTCACTCAGTCGTGTTTGACTCTCTGTGACTGTAGTCCAGCAGGCATCTCAGTCCATAGAATTCTCCAGGCAAGAATACTAGAGAGGAGCCATTCTCTTCTCTAAGGGATCATGCTGATGCAGGGATTGATCCTGGGTCTCCTGCATTACAGGCAGATTTGTTAGCATCTGGGCCACAGAAGAATTCTAGTACAAGCAAGTATATGCCCCTCAAAATGGACAAACTGGAAGAAATGGATAAATTCTTAGAAAAGTAAAACCTTCCAATACTGAATCAGGAAGAAACAGAAAATATGAACAGACCAATTACAAGCACTGAAATTGAAGCTACAATAAAAAAATTTTTTTCCAATAACCAAAAGCCCATGGCCAGATTGCTTCAAAGGCACATTCTATCAAATGTTTGGACAAGAGTTAACACTTATTCTGCTCAAATTCTTCCAGAAATTGCAGAGGGATGAAACCTCTCAAAGTCGTTCTATGAGGCCACCATCACCCTGATACCAAAACCAGACAAAGATATCACACACAAAAGTTACAGGCAGTATCTCTGAGGAATATAGATGCAAAAAAATCCTCAACAAAATTCTAGAAAACAAAATCCAACAACACATTAAAAGAATCATACACCATGATCAACTGGGATTTATCCCAGGGATCCAAGGATTCTTCAATATATACAAATCAATCAATGTGATACACCCCATTAACAAACTGAAAGATGAAAACCATACAATCATCTCAACAGATGCAGAGAATGCTTTCAACAAAATTCAACACCCATTATGATAAAAATTCTCCAGTTAATCAGCATTGAAATAATCTATCTCACTATAACAAAAAACATTATTCTCAATTGTGAAAAAGTGAAAGCATTTCCTCTAAGATCAAGAACCAGACAAGTGTGTCCACTCTCATCACTAATATTCAGTAGAGCTTTAGAAGTCCCAGCCATGTCAATCCAGGAAGAAAAAGAAATAAAAGGAATTCAGATTGGAAAAGAAGAAGGAAAACTCTCCCTGTTTGCAGATGACATGATACAAAAATAGAAAATCCTAAAAATTCCATCATAAAATAACTAGAACTAATCAATAAATTTAATAAAGTAGCAGGATACAAAATCAATATAAAGAAATACCTTGCATTCCTATACACTAACAATGAAAAATCAGAAAGAGAAATAAAAGAAACAATCCCATTCAAAACAGAAAGAGTAAAATAGCTAGGAATAAAAACCTGCCTAAAAGGACAAAAGGTTGTATGCAGAAAACTGTTAAGTCACTGATGAAAGAAATCAAAAATGACACAAACAGATGGAGAGATACACCATGTTCATGGATTAGAAAAACCAATATTGTGAAAATGACTAATCTACTCAAAGCAGTCTACAGATACAATGCAATCCCTATCAAATTACCAATGACATTTTTCACAGAACTAGAACAAAGAATTTTATAATTTGTATGGAAACACAAAAGACATCAAATAGCCAAAGCAAATTTGAGAAAGAAAAACGGAGCTGGAGAAATCAATATTCCTGACTTCAGTTCAGTTCAGTTAAGTTCAGTCATTCAGTCGTGTCTGACTCTTTGCGATCCCATGCACTGGAGAGAGGAGCCTGGTAGGCTGCAGTCCATGGAGTCGCGAAGAGTCAGACACGACTGAGCGACTTCACTTTCACATATTGGAGAAGGAAATGGCAACCCCCTCCAGTGTTCTTGCCTGGAGAATCCCAGGGATGGGGGAGCCTGGTGGGCTGCCGTCTATGGGGTCGCACAGAGTTGGACACGACCAAAGCGATTTAGCAGCAGCAGCAGCAGCAGTACTGGAGCATGCCAGGCTTCTCTGTCCATCACCAACTCCCGAAGTTTGCTCAAACTCATGTCCATTGAGTTGGTGATGCCGTCCAACCATCTCATTCTCTGTTGTACTCTTGTCCTCCTGCCTTCAATCCTTCCCAGCATCAGGCAAGTTTCCAAATCACTTCTTTGCATCAAGTAGCCAAAGTATTGGAGCTTCAGAATTAGTCCTTCCAATGAATATTCAGCACTGATTTCTTCTAGGATTGGCTGGTTGGATCTCCTTGCAGTCCAAGGGACTCTCAAGAGTTTTCTACAACACCACAGTTGAAAAGCATCGATTCTTCAGCGCTCAGCCTTCTTCACAGTCCAACTCTCACATCCATACATGACCACAGGAAAAACCATAGCCTTGATTAGACGGACCTTTGTTGGCAAAGTAATATCTCTGCTTTTTAATATGCTGTCTAGCTTTGTCATAGCTTTTCTTCCAAGGAGCAAGAGTCCTTTAATTTCATGGCTGCAGTCACTATCTGCAGTGATTTTGGAGCCTGTAAAATAAAGTCTTTCACTGTTTTCATTGTTTCCCCATCTATTTGCCATGATCTTAGTTTTCTGAATGTTAAGTTTAAGCCAACTTTTTCACTCACCTCTTTCACTTTCATCAGGAGGTTCTTTAGTTCTTCTTTGCTTTCTGCCATAAGGGTGGTATCATCTGCCTATCTGAGGTTACTGATATTTGTCCTGGTAATTCAAGCTGTCCTTGATTCCAGCTTGTGCTTCATCCAGCCCTGCATTTTGCATGATATACTCTGCATATAATTTAAATAAGCAAGGTAACAATAGACAACCTTCACATATTCCTTTCCCGATTTGGAAACAGTCTGTTGTTCCATGTCCAGTTCTAACTGTTGCTACTTGACCTCCATACAGAATTCTCAGGAGGCAGGTAAGGTGGTCTGGTATTCCCATCTCTCTAAGAATTTTCCACAGTTTGTGGTGAACCACACAGTCAAAGGTTTTGGCATAGTCAATGAAGGAGAAGTAGATGTTTTTCTGGAACTCTCTTGCTTTTTCAATGATCCAATAGATTTTGGCAATTTGATCTCTGGTTCCTCTGCCTTTTCTAAATCCAGCTTGAACATCTGGAAGTTCACAGTTCATGGCCTGTTGAAGGTTGGCTTGGAGAATTTTGAGCATTACTTTCCTAGGGTGTGAGATGAATTAAATTGTGCGGTAGTTTGAACATTCTTTGGCATTGCCTTTCTTTGGGATTGGAATGAAAACACCTTTTCCAGTCCTGTGGCCACTGCTGACACATTGAGTGTAGCACTTTCACAGCATCATCTTTTAGGATTTGAAATAGCTCAACTGGAATTCCATCACCTCCACTAGCTTTGTTTGTAGTGATGCTTCCTAAGGCCCACTTGACTTCACATTCCAGGATGTCTGGCTGTAGGTGAGTGATCACACCATCATGGTTATCTGGGTCATGAAGATCTTTTTGTACAGTTCTTCTGTGTATTTTTGCCACCTCTTCTTAATATCTTCTGCTTTTGTTAGGTCCATACCATTTCTGTCCTTTATTGTGCCCATCTTTGCATGAAATGTTCACTAATTGGTTGAAGAGATCTCTAGTCTTTCCCATTCTATTGTTTTCCTCTATTTCTTTGCATTGATCACTGAGGAAGGCTTTCTTATCTGTCTGTGCTATTCTTTGGAACTCTGCATTCAAATGGGTTTATCTTTCCTTTTCTCCTTTGCCTTTCACTTCTCTTCTTTTCTCAGCTATTTGAAAGGCCTCAGACAACCAGATTTCAAAATATACTGCAAAGCTTCAATTATCAAGAGAGTCTGGTATTTGCATAAAAATTGAAATATAGATCAATGGAATAAGACAGAAAGCCAAGAGATAAATTCACGTGCTTATGGACACCTTATATGCAATGGAGAAAAGGCTAGAATATACAATGGAGAAAAGACTGCCTCTTCCATAAATGGTGCTGGGAAAACTGGAGAGCTACATTTAAAGGAATGAAATTAGAACACTTTCTAACACCTTACACAAAATAAACTCAAAATTGATTAAAGAATTAAATATGAGGTGAGACATTATAAAGTTCATAGAGGAAAATATAGACAATACACTCTTCAAAATAAATTGCAGCAAGATCCTGAACCTCTTACAGTAACAGAAGTAAAAACAATAATAAATATATGGTTCCTAATTAAACTTAAAAGCTTTTGCACAGCAATGAAAAGATAGATAAAGAGATATCCCTCAGAATGGGAGAAAATAATTGCAAATGAAGCAACTGAAAAAGGCTTAATCTCCAAAATATATAAGCAGCTCATACAGCTCAGAAAATGAACAACCCATTCAAAAAATGGACAGCAAACCTAAACAGACATTTCTCCAAAGAAGACTCCCAGATGGCCAACAAACACATGAAAAGATGCTCAACATTGCTCATTATTAGAGAAAAGCAAATCAAAACAATGAGGTATCACCTCACAACAATCAGAATGGTCATCATCAAAAAATCTACAAACAATGAATGTTGGAGAGGATGTGGAGAAATGGGAACCCTCCTGCACTGTTGATGGGAATGCAAACTGATGCAGCCATAGTGGAAAACAGTATGGAGATTCCTTAAAAAAATAGGAATAAAACTACCATTTTACCCAGCAATCCCACTATTGGACATTACCCTGGGAAAACCACAATTCAAAAAGACACATGGGTTCCAGTGTTCACTGCATCAATATTTATAATAGCCAGGACTTGGAAGTAACCTAGATGTCCATTGACAGATGAATGGCTAAAGGAGATCTGGTATACATATACAACAGAATATTACTCAGTCATATAAGGAACAAATTTGTGTCAGTTGTAGTGAGGTGGATGAACCTAGAGCCTGCTATACACAGTGAAGTAAGTCAGTAAGAGAAAAACAAGTATCATATGTTAATGCATATATATGGAATCTAGAAATACTGATGAACCTATTTGCAGGGAAGGAATGGAGACACAGACATATAGAATGGACTTATGGACAGAGCAGGGAAAGGAGAGGGTGGGAAGAACTGAGAAAGTAGCATTGATATATATACACTATCATGTATAAAATAGATAGCTAGTGGGAAGCTGCTATATAACACCAGGAGCTCAGCTTGGTGCTCTGTGATGACCTAGAGGGTGGGGTGTGGGGGAGGGGAGGGAGGCTTAAGAGGGAGGAGAAATATATGTGTGTGTGTGTGTGTGTGCGTGTGTGTGTGTGTAATTATGACTGATTTGTGCTGTTGTATGGCAGAAACCAACACAACATTGAAAATCAATTTTCCTCTAAATAAATGATAAATGATTGAAAGAAAATCTGTATTTACTAGGAGTAATAAGATAAATATTGAATTATAGGAGAGACAAAGCTCATCAATAGAGAGAGACAGAGAACTAATGCTAGGTTTGCATTCCTAGACCCATTCAAGGTATTAAAGCTGTCCAAATTAAATTAGTTAATAAATACATGTAAGTAAAAATGTAAAAAAAAAAAAAAGAATGAAATGAGGAAGAGGATATCTATTCACACACACAAAATGTCACTAGCAACAAACAAAAACAAAACCAAGAAAAGCAATAGTAAATAGCTTCAAGAAAACGTAGGCAAACTATACAAACACCAGAAATTATAAGAGCCTATGCTTCATTTTTCACGTGGAACAAGTATTTCCAGGGGAAAAAATGTACAATTAAAAACAGTTCATAATGAGAGGAGTAACATCCAGAACAAACTAAGGATAATGACTATGGATAGCCATCCATTTCAGGGTTGTGCATGTACATTCTTTTCAGATGTAGAATGACATTCTAACAGGTAGAGGACAATAAATATATGTGGAAATAACTATATAGTATAAAACCTAGTTCATTTGAGCTGTACTTCTTGTTCAATGGTTATCATCATAATGCATCTTAGATTTATTCTACAGAATTGATGTATAGTAAGTTCAGAATTCTGTATTACAATGTATTTTAATTGGTGCTTAAATGTTTTATTTATTTGTAAAAAGATAGTAAATATTGCAGTTAGTTAATCTATTTGAGCATTTAAAACTATAAAAGTATATATTAAAACAATTTATTAATGAAATACTTTTACAGAATCAAATAAAATAAATTAAATGATTAATTAAATACTTAAATACACCAATACAATATGGTAAAGTAAAAAAAAAATTTTTTTTAATAAAAAATAAAACATGATCATTTCTAAAAAAATTATTTATTCTTAATCATACTTTTATACATAAAAGTACATATGGCATATCAAAATCACAAAGAAAAATATATCTGGTAGACTGGAATTATAAAACAATTGCCTCAACATCTAGATTACTTTGCAAGCACAGATACTCTAAAAGTCTTCTTTAATAAATACTTGATAAAATTTCCTTACTTCATTGTTGATACCTGTGGCGGATTCATGTTGATATATGGGAAAACCAATACAATATTGTAAAGTTAAAAAAATTAAATTAAATTAAATTAAAAAACAACAATAAAAAAAGAAAGTAGTAATTGATTTTTCTCCTTTTGTAAAAGACATTTCCATGGTTGCTTTGATCTATTCAGTAACTGTGAGGTTACCATATTTTCTTATTTTTGTTAATAAACTTGATATCTTATTGTTAATTCAATAAGCTTTTAATTCAGTTAATACTTAGGGACCCTTAGAATCTTTGCCTCATGGGTCTTTGGATGGGTTTGCAACTTATGTGGAACATCCTTTTTTTTTTTTATTGATTTCTCTTTTTTTAATATAAATTTATTTATTTTAATTGGAGGCTAATTACTTTACAACATTGTATTGGTTTTGCCATGCTGCTGCTACTGCTGCTAAGTCGCTTCAGTCGTGTCCGACTCTGTGCAACCCCATAGATGGCAGCCCACCAGGCTCCCCCATCCCTGGGATTCTCCAGGCAAGAACACTGGAGTGGGTTGCCATTTCCTTCTCCAATGCATTAAAGTGAAAAGTGAAAGTGAAGTCACTCAGTCGTGTCCAACTCTTAGTGACAGCATGGACTGCAGCCCACCAGGCTCCTCCATCCGTGGGATTTTCAAGGCAAGAGTACTGGTGTGGGGTGCCATTGCCTTCTCCAGGTTTTGCCATACATCCACATGAATCTTTTATCTTTTCCTCTTTCCTTCCTTCCTTCCCTTTGCTTTCTTTTGTTTTACTTTATTTTTTGTAATTGATGTCTTTCTAAATAAGGATAAGAATTTCCTTGGGGAGGCACAGGCCTTGACCTTCCTTTCTTTTCTGACACTGAGGGGCTGTGTACCCATTGCTTGACCTCCCTTGGGACCCGTTTTCCCAGGTGATAAAGCAAGAATGTAAGGGTAGATGCTGACTATGAGTGAACGGCCAAGGTGCCCAGGACAAATCAGGTGAGCATGCTTCTATCCTCATCTCCCCAACAGTAGAGGGAACATGATTGCAGGTCAAAAGAGAAATTGCAAACCTGGTGCTCCTTGCACTTGAAAGGTTTCCCTGGTAGAGTACATTAGCTAAAAATGGAAGCAAACTCCCCTGCACAACACTCCTATGCAGGGAAATTCACCAACTGGAGCTCTGAGTGCCCAGATGGCAGCCTGTTAGCCTGCCATGCAGGGTGGCACATGCTGGGACAAGAGCTGGACACTCACCAAGCCTCTCCTTATGCACAAGTCCTGCCAGCGCTCTTGCGTCAGCATGGGTGGCACTGCCAGTCAGGCCGGCCATGAACTTGGTGAGCTCTCACCTCCTGCCCTGAGCAGCAAGGTCTGGCGGTGGCTGCAACCAAGCACAAGGCTCATGTTGTCCTCCCTTGGCGTGCTTAGTCCCTGAGAGCACATCCACCTCAGCCCATGGCATCCCTGAACCTGTTCCTCAAATCCCTGAGGACCGGAGTGGGCAGCTCACACCCACAGCTCACTTCCTGACACATACCTCCAGCTATGTCCTGAGGGCCCTTGTCTCCAAGCCCTAGGGCAGAGTCCTCTTCTCAGTCCCTCTTTCCCCTCCATCAGCTCAGGCCACTGCAGCTGTCTCTTTCAGCCCCCCTCTGCTAGGGCTTTCACCCCTGGTGCTGGGTTTTCCAGGACTCACACCCAGCAGCACATTCCAAGGACTGAATGCATCCACACTGTCATCTCTGTGCCTGTGCCTGTCTGCTGGCCTCTTCTAAAGAAAATAGATTCTCAGAAGTGCTCGTAAGCACCAAACGGAGCACTAAATCAGGTAACAGCCTTAGGGACAGGCTCTGCCTCTGCCCTTTCCTCTGGGCTCTGCTCTGTCTCCTAGAAGCTCCAGCGCTCTTGCCCCAGACCTCTTCTGCACTCACAGCACTCCACAGGTATCCTGTGACTCCCAGAAACCTCTCCCAACCACATTCTGAGGGAGGGCTTCTTTAATGCCCAGAGCAGTAAAGCAAGCCAGGTAAAGTGCAATGGCAATTCCAGGTGCATTTTACGAGACAGGCTGTAAAATCCATCATGCTGTTTCTGAAGTGTTATTGTTGGAACTTGGCAGTCCTCCACAAAGTTGTGTTAGTCGGAAGATTGAAGGTTACCATATTTTAATCTTCATTCCTCTGGACAGGACACAAATGGTTGCAAAAATGGAGAGAATCTTCACAGTGCACAAGTCCAGCACTTGCTTTAGATTATTCTTCCTCAGGCAGGAATGACAACCAAATTTTACAATGTATCTAAGTAAAGTCTTAGAATGAAGCATTGGGTGGTGGGTAAAGGCGGAACTCCTACAAGCCCAAATTCTCTTGGCGGGGGCTGTGATTCTACAACCTAGAGCAGTGTCCCAGAAGCCAGGGCCCCCATGCTGTAAGACATAGACACTGACATAGGAAAGACAGGAGGGGATTTCAGACATATCTACTGTTTCTAATTCAAAATATTTTTATATTAGCCTGTAAGCTAAGACATGATTAAAACAGTGGAAGTAAGATGAAAGAAATAAGAGTAAAACATTTGATTCTGAGTATGTGCTGGTGAGCATACCCTGGAGGATGAAAGAAAAAGTGTTATTGATCTTTCTTTCAAGAAAGGAGTGGGGTGAGAGCTCCCAGGGGTGGGAGACTGGCTGCCCTGGTCCCCACACAGGGAGTTAATGCTGTGGCTGGATGGCCATTTCCAATTCTGAAAGACACTGCCCTGCAGGTTATAGAATCACAGAGCCCACAGGAGAATTTCTTTTCCTTTATAAAGGAAATGTATCATTGTATTGAATAATGCTTCCTCCAGAGATGGCTATGAAAAGCTGTACTTTCTGAATGGAAAAGGAGCTGCATTAAGCTCATGAATAGCACTGCTAAAGTAATATATGGAATCTACTAAAATCACTCCTAAATCCACAGCATGAGCAAATGTTACACTTGTAGGGATTTAGGAATAATCTCATCTGTTACTTCTTAGCCTTTTCTTTCTTCCATCTTAAATACCTTGGAAATGGAATACATTCTGATCACAACAGAGAGTAAAGTAGTTATTGTCAGGGGCTGGGGGTTGGCAGAAATGGAAGATGGTCAACGGGTACATGATGAATAAGTTCTAGGGATCTAACATAGGGCATGGTGACTATTCTTAAGAATATTGTATTGTATAGTTGAATATCGCTAAAAGAACAGATCTTAATCGTTCTCACCACAAAAAAGAAATGGTAAATATGTGATGAGATGAAGGTGTTGGCTAGTGCTTTGGTTGTGATCATTTTGTAACATAGATCAAATCAACACATTGTACACCTTAAAATTACACAGTTATATCATTTTTATCTATAAAGCTGTGAAAAAATACATTCTCATCATAAACATCTTTGTGGAGATTCTTTGTGAGGTCGTGGAAAGGTATTGCAGTAACTATTGATGTCTAGTCCAGTCCCATTCAGGTGAGGAAATTGAGGCACACAGGGAGGTAGGTCCTTGCTGGGTTACCCTAGGCTTTAAGATAAACTACTTGGACCCCACGTCCAAGGACTAGCGGCTGTGCGAGGGCTGAGAGGAGCTACTCCACGTTCAAGGTCTGGAAGGGAGACCTCATCAAAGGTAAGGAGCAGCAGCTGTGCTTTGCTGGAGCAGCCGTGAAGAGATACTTCATGTCTAACGTAAGAGAAACCCAAGTAAAAGGGTACGTGTTGTGAGAGGGCATCAGAGGGCAGACACACTGAAACCATAATCAGAGAAAACTAGTCAATCTGATCACACAGACCACAGCCTTGTCTAACTCAATGAAACTAAGCCATGCCATGTGGGGCCACCCAAGACTGATGGGTCCTGGTGGAGAAGTCTGACAGAATGTGGTCCACTGGAGAAGGGAATGGCAAACCACTTCAGTATTCTTGCTTGAGAAGACCATGAACAGTATGAAAAGACAAAATGATAGGATACTGAAAGAGAAACTCCCCAGGTAGGTAGGTGCCCAATATGCTACAGGAGATCAGTGGAGAAATAACTCCAAAAAGAATGAAGGGAAGGAGCCAAAGCAAAAACAATATCCAGTTGTTGACGTGACTGGAGATAGAAGCAAGGTCCAATGCCATAAAGAGCAATATTGCATAGGAACCTAGAATGTTAGGTCCATGAATCAAGGCAAATTGGAAGTGGTCAAACAGGAGATGGCAAGAGTGAACGTTGACATTCTAGGAATCAGCGAACTAAAATGGACTGGAATGGGTGAATTTAACTCAGATGACCATTATATCTACTACTGTGGGTAGGAATCCCTTAGAAGAAATGGAGTACCCATCATGGTCAACAAAAGAGTATGAAATGCAGTACTTGGATGCAATCTCAAAAATGACAGAATGATCTCTGTTTGTTTCCAAGGCAAACCATTCAATATCACAGTAATCAAAGTCTATGCCCCAACCAGTAACGCTGAAGAAGCTGAAGTTGAACGGTTCTATGAAGACCTACAAGACCTTTTAGAACTAACACTCAAAAAAGATGTCCTTTTCATTATAGGGGATTGGAATGCAAAAGTAGGAAGTCAAGAAAGACGTGGAGTAATAGGCAAAATTGGCCTTGGAATATGGAATGAAGCAGGGCAAAGGCTAATAGAGTTTTGTCCGGAGAACACACTGGTCATAGCAAACACTCTCTTCCAACAACACAAGAGAAGATGCTACACCTGGACATCACCAGATGGTCAACACCAAAATCAGATTGATTATATTCTTTCCAGCCAAAGATGGAGAAGCTCTGTACAGTCAACAAAAACAAGACTGGGAGCTGACTGTGGCTCAGATCATGAACTCCTTATTGCCAGATTCACACTTAAATTGAAAAAAGTAGGGAAAACCACTAGACCATTCAGGTATAACCTAAATCAAATCCCTTATGATTACACAGTGGAAGTGAGAAACAGATTTAAGGGACTAGATCTGATAGAATGCCTGATGAACTATGGACAGAGGTTCGTGACATTGTACAGGAGACAGGGATCAGGACCATCCCCATGGAAAAGAAATGCAAAAAAGCAAAACAGCTGTCTGAGGAGGCCTTACAAATAGCTGTGAAAAGAAGAGAAGCACAAAGCAAAGGAGAAAAGGAAAGATATTCCCATTTGGATGCAGAGTTCCAAAGAATAGCAAGGAGAGATAAGAAAGTCATCCTCAGCAATCAATGCAAAGAAATAGAGGAAAACAACAGAATGGGAAAGACTAGAGATCTCTTCAAGAAAATTAGAGATACCGAGGGAACATTTCATGCAAACATGGGCTCGATAAAGGACAGAAATGGTATGAACCTAACAGAAGCAGAAGATATTAAGAAGAGATGGCAAGACTACACAGAAGAACTGTACAAAAAAGAGCTTCAAGACCCACATAATCATGATGGTGTGATCACTCACCTAGAGCCAGACATCTTGGGATGTGAAGTCAAGTGGGCTTTAGAAAACATCACTACAAACAAAGCTAGTGGAGGTTATGGAATTCCAGTTGAGCTATTTCAACTCTTGAAAGATGATGCTGTGAAAATGCTGCACTCAATATGCCAGCAAATTTGGAAAACTCAGCAGTGGCCACAGGACTGGAAAAGGTCAGTTTGCACTCCAATGTCAAAGAAAGACAATGCCAGAGAATGCCCAAACTACCACACAATTGCACTCATCTCACACGCTAGTAAAGTAATGCTCAAAATTCTCCAAGCCAGGCTTCAGCAATACGTGAACTGTGAATTTCCAGATGTTCAAGCTGGTTTTAGGAAAGGCAGAGGAACCAGAGATCAAATTGCCAACATCCACTGGATCATCAAAAAAGCAAGAGAGTTCCAGAAAAACATCTATTTCTGCTTTATTGACTATGCCAAAGCCTTTGACTGTGTAGATCAAAATAAACTGTGGTAAATTCTGAAAAAGATGGGAATACCAGACCACCTGACTTGCCTCTTGAGAAACCTATATGAAGGTCAGGAACCAACAGTTAGAACTGAACATGGAACAACAGACTGGTTCCGAATAGGAAAAGGAGTATGTCAAGGCTGTATATTGTCACCCTGCTTATTTAACTTATATGCAGAGTACATCCTGAGAAACACTGGGCTAGAAGAAGCACAAGCTGGAATCAAGATTGCCGGGAGAAATATCAATAACCTCAGATATTCAGATGACACCACCTTTATGGCAGAAAGTGAAGAGGAACTAAAGAGCTTCTTGATGAAAGTGAAAGTGGAGAGTGAAAAAGTTGGCTTAAAGCTCAACATTCAGAAAATGAAGATCATGGCATCTGGTCCCATCACTTCATGGGAAATAGATGGGGAAACAGTGGAAACAGTGTCAGACTTTATTTTTCTGGGCTCCAAAATCACTGCAGATGGTGACTGCAGCCATGAAATTAAAAGACGCTTACTCCTTGAAAGGAAAGTTATGACCAACCTAGATAGCAGATTCAAAAGCAGAGACATTACTTTACCAACAAAAGTTTGTCTAGTCAAGGCTATGGTTTTTCCTGTGGTCATGTATGGATGTGAGAGTTGGACTGTGAAGAAAGCTGAGTGCCAAAGAATTGATGCTTTTAAACTGTGGTGTTGGAGAAGACTCTTGAGAGTCCCTTGGACGCAAGGAGATCCAACCAGTCCATTCTGAAGGAGATCAGCCCTGGGCTTTCTTTGGAAGGAATGATGCTACAGCTGAAACTCCAATAGTTTGGCCACCTCATGTGAAGAGTTGACTCATTGGAAAAGACTCTGATGCTGGGAGGGATTGGGGGCAGGAGGAGAAGGGGACGACAGAGGATGAGATGGCTGGATGGCATTACTGACTCGATGGACGTGAGTCTCAGTGAACTCCGGGAGTTGGTGATGGACAGGGAGGCCTGGCGTGCTGTGATTCATGGGGTCTCAAAGAGTTGGACATGACTGAGCGACTGAACTGAACTGAACTGACTGACTCACAAAGCACGGTACCTTCTATTGAAGAATGTGCTGGAGCCCTAAGATTCGCTGAGGTTCCCCAGGAAGAGAATGAGAAGGGAGAAGAGTTGAGGCCAAAACTATAGGAAAATCTTTATTTGGAATGCAGAAAGATTACATTAGAAAGAGTTTTTTTTAAAACGATTATGAGCCAGCTCAAGAAAACCAAAGTACCTGCTGTCCTCAAGCTAATTGTATTTCAACCATGTCACCTAACTGGACAATCATAAAAATACCTAGTGCTTTAGTAAAAAGAAAAAAATAAGAGATAAAACAGCATCTACATCATCTATATTTGCCTTCTGGACAGGGAAGGTCAGTTCGCTGACCCCAAATTTTGATTAGCTGAGAAACAGAGGGAAGCAACATTTTATGAAGCCAGAACAAGTTACATTTACCCAGACGACATACACAGGAGAAATTAAGGGTCATTTAGACATTCTTGGAAACATCTTCTTGGTTGTAATAAGGCAAAAAATTATAGAATCATCTGGAAATATAATTTAAGTCAAACTTGTGATGTTATCCTGCAGGGGCCCCTGTAACCTGTGTACACACAAGAGATCTCTAGGTTCCACAGGGCCTTCTAAAATGGCACTCCCAAAATAATGTCACTTACATAAGACTCTTTTTATGAGTACTTAAAAAATTAGCATCTACTCAGTCACTCTGCTTTAATCTTGGTTTTGTTTGTTTCTGCTAGTTTTGATTTTATAATGCCTCAACTCTTGTAGTCATTGATTTTTAATTTAAGGATGTAAAGTGCTATAATGTAAACTAATGTTATGTCAGGATTTATACCAGTGGTCTTCAGACTCTTCTTCAAACAAATAGGAGGAGAAGGAGGCTTCTTTGCACAGCTTGCATTGGAAGCAGAACAAACATCCAAAAACACAGGTCAGTAAAAGAAGGAGAAAAATCACATAGCTGTATCCATCAGCAGACAAAACTCCCTTAAATGTCTTATACGATTTTAACCATCTGTTTAATAAAAGGTTTCATCTGTGTATTGTTGTTGTTGTCGTTCATTCACTCACTCATGTCCAACTCTTTGCGATCCCATGGCCTGCAGCATGCCAGGCCTCCCTGTCCTTCACCATCTCCCTGAGCTTGCTCAAACTCATGTCCATTGAGTCAGTGATGCCATCCAAACATCTCATCCTCTGTCATGCCCTTCTCCTCCCGCCTTTAATCATTTCCAGCATCAGGGTCTTTTCCAATGAGTCAGCTCTTCACATCAGGTGGCTAAAGTATTAGAGTTTCTGCTTCAGCATCAGTCCTTCCAATGAATATTCAGGACTGATTTCCTTTAGGACAGACTGGTTGGATTTCCTTGAAGTCCAAGGGACTCTCAAGAGTCTTCCCCAACACCACAGTTCAAAAGCATCAATTCTTTAGTGTTCAGGCTTATTTATGGTGCAACTGTGACATCCATATATGACCACTGGAAAACCATAGCTTTGACTAGGTGGATGTTTGTTGGTAAAATAATATATCTGCTTTTTAATATGTGGTCTAGTTTGTCATAGCTTTTCTTCCAAGGAGCAAGTGTGTTTTAATTTCATGGTCCCAATCACCATCTGCAGTGATTTTGGAGCCCAAGAAAATAAAGTCTGTCACTGTTTCCATTGTTTCCCATCTATTTACCATTAAGTGATCAGACCAAATGCCACGATCTTCATTTTTTGAATGTTGAGTTTAAGCTAGCTTTTTCACTCTCCTCTTTCACCTTCAATAAGGGGCTCTTTAGTTCCTCTTCACTTTCTGCCATTAAAACGGTATCATCTGCATATCTGAGGTTATTGATATTTCTCCTGGCATTCTTGATTCCAGCTTGTGCTTCATCCAGCCCAACGTTTCACATGATGTGCTCTGCACGTAAGTTAAACAAGCAGGGTGACAATACAGAATCTTGATGTACTCCTTTCCTAATTTTAAAACAGTCCATTGTTCCATGTCTGGTTCCTAACTGTTGCTTCTTGACCTGCATAGAAATCTCTCTCCTGGGAGATTTCTCAGGAGGCAGGTAAGGTGGTCTGGTAAGGTGGTTATCTACTTATCATGCACTAATTCCCTTTAATTATTTCATGTCAACTAGAGCAGTTCACTTCACTGAATGTAACTTAGGACATGTACCTCACTGTTTGTTGAGTGAGAAGAAAAAGAAAAGAAAAAATAAATAGGTCCACATTCAACCAACTGAAAGGTTAAATAATATTTTGTGTATAAATTATTGTCAAAATTATTGTCAACTTTAAAGATTGAAATGAATTCCCGATCTATGACTGTTGATCATAGATAAATGAAAAGAAGAAAGTAGTAAAACTACCACTTACTGTTAATGCTAGTGAGCATGTAATTGGGAAATTTGTTGGAAAAACTTATATAAGTTATGGTAAAAATAGACTTTGACCCAATGTTTATAATTCTGAATATCTGTTTGAAGTAAATTATATTAATTAAAGAGCAGGTTTTATTTCAAAGAAAAGAGGAAGCAGGAATCAAGTTTCACTGAGGCTGTGCCCTTCAGCTTTCTAGCTCCTGGAGCCAAGCACAGCAGTGTGTGGTCAGCACGACCCTGGGGGATGCAGTCGGCAGGTGGGTGCTTTTGGCTGCTGTGCATACAGCTGCAGGACAGAGGCCAGCAGGATGGAGAGTGGAGCAGCGAGGATCCATATTCAAGCTCCCAGGCAACGGAACCCATAGACAAGAGCACATCCATCACTCGGTTCTATCTTGCACTGTCCTGTCACCTGCTATGGGTGGGGGCATAACCATGGAAGTTGCTGTCAGCTTTACAATTTAGGACAGAACTTCTCTCAGATCCTATGTGCCTAATACTGGGGAAGGGGTTTCACCCAAATTGGACTCTTTCCTACAACTTGGGGCAATACTATAGGACCTGGAGGAGAACCAGCCATTGTCCCAAACTGAAACCCATGCTCACCACAAGGCCAGGAGTGATGCACAGACAAAACTGGTGTCTGTGCCCATATGTAGAGCAATACCACCTACAGGAAACATGGAAAGATATGGCACATGGTCCCCTCGGGCCCTTACAGTCCCTGTGCTTATTTTCTCAGTCATTTCCGACTCTTCATGACCCCATGCACTGTAGCCCGCCAGGCTCCTCTGTCCAGGGGGATTCTCCAGGCAAGAATACAGTAGTGGGTTGTCATGCCCTCCTCCAGGAGATCTTCCCAACCCAGGGATCAAACACAGGTCTCCTGCATGGCAGGCATATTCTTTACCATTTGAGCCACCAGCGCAGCTTAACATTTAGGAAAGAAAAAGTGATTAAAAACCAATGACGGGGAAGCTACAGTAAGGATTCCAGAATCTCAAGGGAGGGAGTTAGCACTTGATCTGTAGTCAAAAGAAGCTCCAGATCAGAGCAGGGCATGGGTAAACTGAGAGAGTGGTCAGGGTCCTCTGTAGGGTTTGTATTCATTACTCATCACTCCAAGAATCAGAATAACCATAGCTGCCTTTCTTTGTGTGAAGTGGATGCACACAAAACCTTTATCTTACTCTGCAGGGAGAGAAACAGAGACTCACTGAAGGTGATCTGGCCAAGGTCAGCTTCCTGTTAGCATCAATCCCAGTGGTTCAGAACCAGTAATATCTGACTTCTGAGTCCTGTTTTAAACCCTGCTTTCTTCTGTGGAACACACAGGCTATAACATTGATACTTTTGAAATGTTGCATTGGAGAAGACCTGAGAGTCCTTTGGACTGCAAGATGATCCAACCAGTCAATCCTAAAGGAAATCAGTTCTGAATATTCATTGGAAGGACTGACGCTGAAGGTGAAGCTCCAGTACTTTGGCCACCTGATGTGAAGAACGGACTCATTGGAAAATACCCTGATGCTGGGAAAGACTGAAGGTAGGAGGAGAGAAGGGGACAACAGAGGATGAGATGTTTGGATGGCATCACCAACTTGATGGACATGAGTTTGAATAAACTCCAGGATTTGGTGATGGACAAGGAAGCCTGACATGCTGCAGTCTATGGGGTCACAAAGAGTCGGACACGACTGAGTGACTGAACTGAACTGATGAGATTTGCATTGAAGGTAAGATTGACATGAAAATCATACTCAGCACTTGGCCTTAGAGTTGAAAGAGGAGACATGCAAGCAGGGCTGGCATGCTTGACAAAGTCAGATAGGCAGGGGCTGGGTGGGGATGTGGAGGAGTCTGAAATGCAGGGAGTGGAGCCCTGAATGAAGCATTCATCACTGCTGAGTGAGGGAAGCAGGCATGCCAACCCAAAGTATGCCACTTGGAGTATTTTAAATTAATAGATGAAGAAATAGACTTTGTCAGAGCTTCTCCCATCTGACTAAAAGCAGAAACTTTTGAAGAATGAGCACTGTAAATCCCCTCTCCAGGAAGAAGAGGGAACGTCAGCACCAAAATGGGTACAAACATCACTAAATAACCCTTATCTTCCATTAGTGTCCCATATATTTACCTGCTCAAAATTTATTACCCCTAGCAGTTCAAAACCCTTTTTCTTTGTCTTGTTATTTCTCCACAAATTACTGTCTCTAGGTCTGACTACTCTTTGGGGTTTTCATTTTGTTTCTATGAGGCTGGCCATCTCATATAAAATATTTTTATCTTGTTAATCAGGTCTTCTGTCAGTTCAATTTGCAAGGCTTCAGTAACACTGAACCTAAGAAGAGCTGCTGCTTCAGGAAGAGGAAGTGGAGCTACAACTCTGCACACCTGATGCCAGGAAGACAGAGAACCCCTCTGCCTACCCTGCCCCACCCCCATCTCAAGAGAAGTGGCCGTGAGCAATGGCAAGGCTACCTCAGAACACCAGGAGACCCGCCCCGACTCCTGTACTCCTTCCACCCAGTCCTGGGGCTGGGTGTCCGTGGGTCCCCACTCCCTCTCAGCACCCACTTTAGCAAGAGGCTCTGCCTCCTGGAAGACATGCCTGGCCTCCCAGGGGAGCCCCTAGACTGCCCTGGAAGGAGAGACTGGCCAAGCCCTCTTTCTGGTGTTATGTGTCTATCTCGAGAGCAGAATGCTTGGCTCATCTCTATGTCCCTCTGAGGAGCATGACACACTGAATGGCAAATGAAAGTGAGATGTGACCGCTAAGATGCCTCACAGTTTATAAAACACTCCCCTGCACAAGCTCCAGGTGCTACAGGCAGGGGTAAGATGCAGCCTTTTAACAGCCAATGTAGGTCCTGGAGACTCCTGATAGTAGGGACAGAGTCTTACATTTCTGGAGCCTGGAGTATAAAGGCCATTCCAAAGGTCCTAGGATGGGGCTGGGAGGTCTTTAGGGCAGTGGCATTGCTCAGCTCTGTGGTTGTCTCTCAGACCGACACCCATGAATGATGAGGAGCTCAGAGACATGGAGCTCTGGTCATGGCATAGAGCTGTGGCAGCGGGGCACTCACTTCCAGTCAACTGACAGCATTACTATAGCCACAGCAGATACTCAAACATCTCTCAATTTAAAAGATTTGATCAAACACAATGGCCAGTTTAAAGCTGGGGTGATCACCCCTGTAGAAATAGTCAGCATGAGCCCCACTCGGGGTCCTGCTGAGCACTGGTGCCTAACAACTCAGCCCCAGGAGCAGGTTTGGGCCATTATGTGGTGGAGTCTCCTTGGAAACACGGTGGAGGTCAGAGTAGGTGATCTGGAGCCATGAAGAAGCTTCTGCCCCCGAGATGGTACTGAGTGCAGTTGCCACGTGGCTCTGACTGCTTCAAGGAGCCATCCTGTGACCCCAGGTGGCAGGACTGAGCAAGTGTCCTCTCTAATTTTCACTATCTCCAAAGGTTTCTGCTTCTTGCAGACCTTTCTGTCTTCCCTTTCAAGTCCAGGTAAACTTAATCTTTGTAAATCTAATTGTCACCGATTCCAGAGCTCATCTGCCCCCCACCCGCTATCCGCTGCTGTGCAGGGTCTGAGTCCAAGAATGGTATGCAGTGCCCTGGAGGCAGCCTCTGCCCCCGCTAGTTCTTACAGACACCAAACAGCCAGGCTCTGCCTGTCTTACTCCTAACATGCTGAATGAGAGAACGCCATGTGAGGACATCTGTAAAGCAGAGATCTGCAGGTAATTTCCTCAGTGCAGTGCAGGCTTATCCTCACCGAGTCCTCAGGGCATCAAGCTGCATGTAACATGACCAAAGACACGTTTCCATCTCTTCTGAGGTCAGGAAGGTCAGTGCAGGAAAACACACTTAAAAATCATTTTTAATTTGCACCCATAATCCTAGGTAACCAAGTGCAGTGCCCAGGAAAAAAAAACAAAAAACTAGAAAAGTGAGACTGTGACCCAGAAGAAACATCCCTAGGACCAGAAAAGCTATATGACACATGGCTTCACAGAGGGTCACTGCCTGCAGTCATCCGTCATGGACCAATCATTATACATCCACTCAACTGACCCAAGTGACTCAGAACATGAGTGTCTTCGCCTGTGATTCATGCCTGAAGTTTGATACCAATTCTCTCACAAAAGTTTTGCATTTGTGTTTAATAACAGAGGATCACATAAGAAGAGGCAAACTGAGCTTTTACCAGTTAATAAAAATAAGGGTTCTAAGATCCTTGCCAAGTATGGGGGGATATTAGAAGAATCTATTAAGATTGGACTTAGGACCTAAATGGGATCAAAGCTTACAGAATGCTGAACTGCAGGGAAGCACAGGAAATGTTAGATGGCAAGAATGAGGTGCAGCCAGGAGGGACACATGCCTCCTTCTAATCATGGCCCTTAGGATGCAAGGTGCATGAGAAGGACTTAGCTTCAGAAGGCCAAGCAGGAGGGGAAGAAAGAATAAGGAAGGCAGACAGATGCACATCCATGATCCTTCTGCCCAGGCTGTGTGCAGCCCTACCCACAGAGCTTTCTAGAATCCAACACTGGGTGGGGCACATCTCACATTCCCAACATGCTCAGTTGCATCAGGCCTTGTCTAGGGTGACTTTTCATGAACAGCAAAGTCAGAGAGAGGACTCAGAAAGGAGCTAGAGAGAGAAAGAGAGACTGGGGAGCTCAGAGGCCACCTTGAACCTACAGGGTCCCAAGCCAGCTGCCAAGCAGCTATGCTGACCCCTCTTCCTCCTTCTAGATTCCCAAACTCTCCCTGCAAGGAGTTGCCTTAAAATGCTGGCTACTTCTTTTTAAAGGAATATTGGCATCAACTACATATAATATAGCCTAAGTGTTAGCAAGGAGAAGTCTGGCAGAATATCTAGGACAGAAAAATGAAACAAGTGAGAAGAAATGCAAAACCTAAATCCTAGATCTGCCTCCCACCAATGTGCATGTATTTTCAGCCATTAATGACATAATGAATATAGCTACAGTTAAATACAATTCAGTCTACTATCTGAACACAGCATTTGGACATTTGCTTTGTTTTCATACAAGGTAGCAGGCAGAAAGCGTACTTCGTCCCCCCCTGAAGCTCTCTAACTGCCTACTCCTGCTTCCTCAGAAGGAAAGTGGGGGCGTGCATACCAGTGACCAGGGTTTTCAAAAGCTATTTGATGAAATAAGGCAAGTGTTTTCTGGGTGGGAATGTTTCAGTTGAAGTCAATGTTAAATCTGTTTGGAAAATTTTGGAATAAATGAAGCTCATTTAAAGGCAGAAGAGCCTGAGTTTCATCTTCTAGTTAATTGACCTAGAAAGTAGACAATATTCCTTTTTTAATTAATATTTTTGAGCAGTTTAAGGTTCACAGAAAAACTGACAGGAAGGCACAGAGGTTCCCACACACCCCATGCCCCATGTATGCACAGCCTCCCCCACTACCAGCTGTGGTTTTTGTTAGGTTGCTAAGTCCTACCCCGCGACCCTGAGGACTGCAGCATGCCGGGTTCCCCTGTCCTCCACTCTCTGCTGGAATTTGCTCAAATTCATGTCCACTGAGCTGGTAGTGCTCAGTGAGCATCATCTGTTTAACCATTTCATCTTCTGCTGCCCACTTTTCCTCCTTCCCTCAATTCTTTCCCAGCATCAGGGTCTTCCCAATGAGTTGGCTTTTCACATCAAGTAGTCAAAGTACTGTAGCTTCAGCTCCAGCATCAGTCCTTCCAATAAATATTCAGGACTGATTTCCTTTAGGATTGGTTGGTTTGATCTCCATGCAGTCCAATGGATGCTTAAGAGTCTTCTCCAGCACAACAATTCAGGTTCAATGCACGATACTGGATGCTTGGGGCTGGTGCACTGGGACGACCCAGAGGGATGGAATGGGGAGGGAGGTGGGAGGAGGGTTCAGGATGGGGAACACATGTATACCTGTAGTGGATTCATTTTGATATTTGGCAAAACTAATACAATTATGTAAAGTTTAAAAATAAAATAAAATTAAAAAAAAAAAAATATCAATTCTTCGGTGCTCAGTCTTCCTTGTGGTCCAACTCTCACATCTGTACATGACTTGAAAAACCCATACCTTTGACTATACAGACCTTTGTAGGCAAAGTGATGTCTCTAGTTTTTAATACTCTGTCTAGGTTTGTCATAGCTTTCCTTCCAAAGAGCAAACGTCTTTTAATTTCACTATCAATACTTCCCACCAAAGTGGTGTAGGGCTTCCCTGGTGGTTCAAATGATAAAGAATCTGCATGCAATTCAGGAGATCCAGGTTCAGTTCCTGGATTGGAAGATCCCCTGGAGAAGGAAATGGCAACCCCTTCCAATATTATTGCCTGGAAAATCCCATGGACAGAGGAGCTTGGCGGGCTATAGTCCACGGGGTCACAAAAAGTCAGACATGACTGAGCAAATGGCACACAAAATGGTGCACTTGTTACAGCTGATGAACCTACAGAGGTTGATGAACTTCAATGGGCATCGCCATCATCATCCAAAGTCTGTAGTTTACATGAGGATTTACTCTTGGTTTTGTATAGTCTATGTTGTCGTTGCTGTTCAGTCACTATCCTGTCCTCTCTCAACTGCTGCCCACTGGTCTTCTGTTGTGCCCTGGCTGCTACAGCAGTGTGAGGTTCTACTTCTCAGAGTGGATTTGGCCTAATAAGAGGCACCTTTCATTCCACTGTGGTCAGTGACAACCATCTCTAGTTATGTCTGCTGTGTCACTTAGGAAGGTCCTTTCTTTTTACTGTACCATGCCATTTTAAAGCTCCTAATACACCTTATTATTGCATGTTGTGCGTGTGTGTGTTCAGCCCTGTATGACTCTTTGCAATCCCATGGACTATAGCCCACCAGCCTCCACAGTCCATGGGATTTCCTAGGCAAGAATACTGGGGTATTAGGGTTGCCATTTCCCTGCAGGTGGATTCTTTACCAAAGAGCCACCAGGGAAGCCCTATATAGTCTATGGGTTTGAACAAATATATGATATGTATTCACCATTATATATTACACAGAATAGTTTCAGTATTCTAAAAATCCTCTGCCTGTTCATTTCTCCCTGCATGCATGCTATGTCACTTTAGTGTCCGACTCTTTATGACCCTATATACTGTAGCCTGTCAAGCTCCTCTCTTCTTAGGATTTGGAGTGGGTTATCATTTGTTTCTCCAGGGGATCTTCCTGACCTTAGGACTGAACCCACGTCTCCTACATCTCCTGCGATGGCAGGCAGGTTCTTTATCACTAGTACCACATGGGAAGCCCTTATTACCCGCTATGCTCCCCTAAACCCTGGCAACTACTGATCCTTCTGCTGTCTCCATAGTTTTGCCTTTCCCAGAATATTTAGTTGGAATCAGAAGCCTTTTCTGATTGACTCATTTAAGTTGGTAATATGCATTTTTATGGTAATATGTCTTTTTATTGTTTGTCTTTTCTTTTTAGTGCTAAGTAGTATTTCATTGTCTAGATAATCCACAGTTTATTTATCCATTCACCTACTGAAGGGCATCTTGATTGCTTATGCTACTGATGCTAAGTCGTTTCAGTCATGTCCGACTCTGTGCGACCCCAGAGACGGCAGCCCACCAGGCTCCCCCGTCCCTGGGATTCTCCAGGCAAGAACACTGGAGTGGGTTGCCATTTCCTTCTCCAATGCATAAAAGTGAAAAGTGAAAGTAAAGCTGCTCAGTCGTGTCCGACTCTTAGCGACCCCATGGACTGCAGCCCACCAGGCTCCTCCGTCCATGGGATTTTCCAGGCAAGAGTACTGGAGTGGGGTGCTGTTGCCTTCTCTGTTGACTGCTTATAAGTTTTGGCAATTATGAATAGAAGTGCTATGAATATCTGTGTGCAGGTTATATGTGGACATAAGTGTTCAGATCCTTTGGATAAATGCCAAGGAGCACAACTGCTGAACCATATGGTAAGAGTATGTTTTGTTTGGTAAGAAACTGCCTAGGTGTCTTGCCAAGTGGCTGTATCATTTTGCATTCTCACAACAGTGAATTAGAGTTCCCATTTCTCCACATCATCACCAGCATTTAGTATTGTCAGTGCTCTAAATTTTGGATGTTTTAATAAGTGTGTAGTAAGTAGCACCTCATTGTTTTAGTTTGCATTTCCATGATCTCACACGATGTGGAGCATCTACATATGCTTACTCACCATCTTCTTTGGTGAGGTATTTTTAAAGGTCTTTGACCTATTTTTAGCCAAGCTGTTTTCCTTACTGATGAATTTTAAGAGATTTTCATATACTGTATTTTGGAAAAAGTCCTTTATCATATGTGTCTTTTACAAATATTTTCTTCCAGTTTGTTTCTAATCTTCTCATTCTCTTGAAATCTTTCCTAGAGAACAAGTTTTTAACTTTAATGAAGACTTTGTTGTTCTGTTGTGCTCAGACATGTCTGATTCTTTGCCACAGCATGTAATGTAGACCAGGATTCCCAAGGCTCAGTGGTAAAGAATCCACCTGCAATGCAGGAGATGGAGGAAAACTGGGTTCGATCCCTGGGTCTGGAAGATCCCCTGGAGGAGGGCATGGCAACCCACTCCAGTATTCTTGCCTGGAGAATCCCATAGACAAAGGAGCGTGACAGACCACAGTCCATAGGTCACAAAGAGTTGGACACAATGGAAGGAAATTAGCACGCATGCACACAAATACTGAACAGGATGAAAAGGCAAAAATATATGAAACTGAAAGATGAACTACTCAGGTCAGTAGATGTCCAGTATGCTACCTGGAGAATAGTGGAGAAATAACTCCAGAAAGAATGAAGAGACAGAGCCAAATCGAAAACAACACCCAGTTGTGGATGTGACTGGTGATGGAAGTAAAGAAAGTCCCATGCTGTGAAGAACAATACTGCATAGGAATCTGGAATGTTAGGTTCATGAATCAAGGTAAACTGGAAGTGGCCAAAAAAAAGACAGAAAGAGTAAACATCAACATTTTAGGAATCAGTGAACTAAAATGGTCATGATGGGTGAATTCAATTCAGATGGCCATTATATCTATTACTGTGGGCAAGAATTCCTTAGAAGCAATGGAGTAGCCCTCATACTTAACAAAAGAGTCCAACATACAGTACTTGGGTGCAGTCTCAAAAATGACAGGATGATTTCTGTTTGTTTCCAAGGCAAACCATCAATATCACAGTAATCCAAGTCTATGCCCCAACCACTAATGCTGAAGAAGCTGAAGTTGAACAGTTCTATTATACCTACAAGACCTTCTAGAACTAACACCAAAAAAGATGTCCTTTTCATCATAGGGGACTGGAATGCAAAAGTAGGAAGTCAAGAGATACCTGGAGTAACAGGCAAGTTTGGCCTTGGAATACAAAATGAAGCAGGGCAAAGGCTAACAGAATTTTGCCAAGAAAACATACTGGTCATAGATCACACCGTCTTCCAACAACACAAGTGACGACTCTACACATGGACATCACCAGATGGTCAACACCGGAATCAGATTGATTATATTCTTTGCAGTCAAAGATGGAGAAGCTCTATACAGTCAGCAAAAACAAGACCAGGGGCTGACTGTGGCTCAGATCATGAGCTCCTTGTTGCAAAGTGAAAGTGAATGTTGCTCAGTTGTGTCTGACTCTTTGTGACCCCATGGACCATACAGTCCATGGAATTCTCCAGACCAGACTACTGGAGTGGGTAGCCTTTCCTTCTCCAGGGGAATTTTCCTGACCCAGGGATCAAACCCAGGTCTCCAGCATTGCAGGTGGATTCTTTATCAGCTGAGCCACAAAAGAAGCCCCCTTATTGCAAAACTCAGACTTAAATTGAAGAAAGTAGGGAAAATCACTAGACCATTAGGGTAAGACCTAAATCAAATCCCTTACAATTATTATACAGTGGAAGTGACAAATAGATTCAAGGGATTATTTCTGATAGATAGAGTTCCTGAAGAACTATGGATTGTAGGTTCATGACATTGTACAGGAGGCAGTGATCAAAATCATCCCCAAGAAAAAGAAATGCAAAAAGGCAAAATGGTTGTCTGAGGAGGCTTTACAAATAGCTAAGAAAAGAAGAGAAGCAAAGGCAAAGGGGAAAAGGAAAGATATACCCATTTGAATGCATAGTTCCAAACAATAGCAAGGAGAGAGGAGAAAGTCTTCCTCAGTGATAAATGCAAATAGAGAAAAACAACAGAATGGGAAGGACTAGAGCTATCTTCAAGAGAATTCAAGTTACCAAGGGAATATTTCATGCAAAAATGGGCACAATAAAGGACAGAAGTGGTATGGACCTACCAGAAGCAGAATAGATTAAGAAGAGATGGCAATAATACATAGAAGAATTATACAAAAAAAGGTCTTAATATCCCAGATAACCATGATGGTGTGATCACTCACCTACAGCCAGACATCCTGGAGTGCAAAGTCAAGTGGGCCTTAGGAAGCATCACTATGAACAAAACTAGTGGAGGTGATGGAATTCCAGCTGAGTTGTTCCAAATTCTAAAAGATGATACTGTCAAAGTGCTGCACTCAATATGCCAGAAAATTGGGAAAACTCAGCAGTGGCCACAGGACTGGAAAAAGTCAGTTTTCATTGCAATCTCAAAGAAAGGCAATGCCAAAGAATGTTCAAACACCTGCACAATCGCACTCTTCTTTCATGCTAGCAAAGTAATGATCAAAATTCTCCAAGCTAGGCTTCATTAGTACGTAAATGGAAAACTTCCACATGTACAAGCTGGATTCAGAAAAGGCAGAGATACCAGAGATCAAATTGCTGATAAAATTGGATCGCAGAAAAAGCCAGAGAGTTCCATAAAAGTATCTACTTCTCCTTTATTGACTTTGACTGTGTTGATCACAACAAACTGTGGAAAATTCTTAAAGAGATGGGAATACCAGACCACCTTACTTGCCTCCTGAGAAATCTGTATGCAGGTCAAGAAGCAACAGTTAGAACTGGACATGAAACAATGGAATGGTTCCAAATTGGGAAAGAAGTATGTCAAGGCTGCATATTGTCACCCTGTTTATTTAACTTATATGCAAAATACACCATGCAAAATGCTGGGCAGGATGAATCACAAGCTGAAATCAAGTTTGACGAGAGAAATATCAATAACTTCAGATATGAAGATGACACCACCCTTATGGCAGAAAGTAAAGAGGAATTAAAGAGCCTCTTGATGAAAGTGAAAGAGGAGAGTGAAAAAAATTGGCTTAAAACTCAACATTCAAAAAACTAAGATCATGGCATCCAGTACCATCACTTCATGGCAAATAGATGGGGAAACAATGGAAACAGAGACTTTATTTTCTTGGGCTGCAAAATCACTGCAGATGTTAACTGCATCCATGAAATGAAAAGGTGCTTGCTCTTGGAAGAAAAGCTATGACAAAACTAGACAGCATATTAAAAAGCAGAGACATTATTTGCCAACAAAGATCCATTTAGTCAAAGCTATGGTTTTTTCAGTAGTCATGTATGGATTTGAGAGTTGCAACATGAAGGAAGCTGAGTGCAAAAGAACGGATGCTTTTGAACTGTGGTGTTGGAGAAAACTCTTGAGAGTCCCTTGGACTGCAGGGAGATTGAATCAGTCCATCCTAAAGGAAATCAGTCCTGAATATTCACTTGAAGGACTGATGCTGGAGCTGAAGCTCAGATACTTTGGCCACCTGATGCCCAAGAACTGATTCATTAAAAAAGACCCTGATGCTGGGAAAGATGGAAGGCACGAGGACAAGGGATGATAGAGAATGAGATGGTTGGATGGCATCACTGACTCAATGGCCATGAGTTTGAGCAAGCTCTGGGAGTTGGTAATGGACAGGGAAGCCTGATGTTCTGAAGTCCATGGGGTCCCAAAGAGTCAGACACAAATGAGCAACTGAACACTTCTGAACTTTCAGATTTAACTGAACATGACTACACTATAAAATGATACATTTTAAAAACCAGATTCTAGTTTCAGAGAATATACACTCTCTGGAGTGTGTTTGTTTTTAAGACAGGACGTCTCCATGTTTCACATATTGTTTGTTTTATTTGCAATATTTCTTACGTCAAAAGTCTTGTTTATCACACAATAAATAACTTTCCATTTATGGTTGAAGTGACTCATTTTTACATTAATTTTTCGTAGGTTCTTTAAAAAATGTCATATCACTGCTCCCGTGATCTAGTGACCAGGTGGCAAGGAACAGGGATGTAGAAGCAGACTCTCTCCTGGAAAGCCTTGGGTCTCTCAGGCACACTGAGCCTCAATCTTCTCCTTTGCAAGAATAGTCTCCTAATAGCTCCTCCCTTGAAGGATCTGTGAGGGTCTCACATGAAGTCCATATGGACCTCGACTAACAGAGCTCTCATCATTATATCTAGCATAGATGAAAGGTCCACCCATGAAAATGTCCAAGTAGCTGGGTGTAAGCTGAAACTTCTGTGAACCTAAATTCCTCAAGTTCTGATTTACTTTAAGATTTGCTTTCTGAGTTTCAAGCTGCTGGAAGCTGAGAAACACCAATAAGAAATGGAGAGAATTGCAACAGACATTCTGCTGACAGCATCCAAATGTTATGAGAGTATCAGAGCAGGGGAGAGACAAGACGAAATGAAAGGAAACAGTCACAAGCTGTCAGAGAGCACTGGCCTCTGGAACCGGGGCCTGTGGCCAGCACCACAGCCACTGGAAGGCTTTCTTGGCACCAAGGGTCACCACTGAGCCCCAGCAAGCCCTTGAGCCAAGGACCACAGAGCAGTTTATAGTCAATTAACTGTCTTTGAAAAGGCAGAATTGCAAAATATGTTTTAGAAAGAGTGCTACCAAAAGGTGCAATTAAACCTGTCAATGTGGCTTGGGGATAATGTGTATTTGCATGTGGTGACTGGTTCCTTGTGACTCTGGACACAGGGAGTGTTCCCTGGGTGCCTGTGGAAGGCTTCCGCTCACAAAGAGAAGGAAGGCAGGCAAGATGCTGCTGTCCCCAGAAGCCCTGCTTGCACGTGGCGGCCGGTCAGCAGGGGAGCCACTGGGACACCACAGCTGGGCCTGCTCAGCTCACATGCAGGCCTGTGTGACTGAAAGCCCATGTCCCAGTATCCCTCACAGGCTCACACCCTTCAGTGTCTTTTCCCTCTGGCTCGGAAAGTAATAAAAACGTATTCCCTGGGACTCAAAGATGACCTGTGGTATTTCTCTAACCTTTCTTTTATTTCTACCTTCTGATAAGATGGTCATTAAGGGGACACCTTGATCAGGGGTCTCCTAGGGATCTGGAGAGACTAGTGTGAGACAGTGAGGAGCATGTTCCCAGGAACATAGCCTCCACCTTCTCAGATGAAGACCCTCCTCCAGCAAGGCTCTCAGGACAGGGCTGTCCCCACTTTGCTCCCCTCTGTGTCCTTAGAAGCGTCTGTAGGATCTGCTGGGTTCTGGAGACAGAAATGCTTCTCCTCCTACTCTGCTAGCAGTTAACTTCTAAAATGGCAATATTTGAATGTTCAAACCACATTTTGCTGCCACCGTATTCCCTAGTGTTCTCAAGCACTAAGTGTTTGGAATATTCTCCATCACACTTAGACATCACCAGGGAAAACAAGAGTGTCGGCTCATAGCTGGCAGTTCTCTGCAGCAGGTTAGAGGTTGAGTGGAGGGTGTGCATGTATGTTCCCATGTTTGTGTGTGCACAGATGGGGCAGAGGAAGGATGCAGACATGTCAAGAAGACCACAGCTCAGAGGCCCTGGCCGGGAAGGGTAGGAGAGGGACAGAGGGACACACCACTGTACGATGGGACCCAGAAAGTTGAACATCTCCATGGGGGGAGAAACTGAACATGAATACTCTTCTTCCTACATTCACTTTTTTAATAGTTTTCATGAATGAGAGACCATCTACGTGGTCTGCAATGGGGAGAAGCAAATTCTGAGAGAATTACAGGTGTTTTTGGAGGTTGAGGAGGAAGGAAGGGATCCTGTCCTCAACTCTGTCCCCTTCCTGGGCTCATAGTCTGGCTCCAGTGGTCTTCAGCAAGGGGCCTTCTGTGCAGAGCTGGCCTGTCCTCAGCCACACAGGCATGATGCTTGAGCCAGAGAGGAACCTAGCTTCAGACGGAGCCCATGAACACGTGCTAGGCCTTCTTCCCGTCCTACCCTCAGTGGTAAAGAATCAACCTGGCAACACAGGAGATATGGTTCAATCTCCTAGGTTGGGAAGATCCTCTGGAGGAGGAAATGGCAACCCACTCCAGTATTCTATTCTCCAGTATTCTCTCCCATGGACAGAGGAGCCTGGCAGGGTACAGTCCATGGGGTCACAAAGAGTTGGATTCGACTTAGTGACATGCAAATGTTAGCTCTGACACATGACTCCAGGCCCTAAGGATTCTAGGCTGGTCTTATGGACCAAAACTTTGGAGACCACAACAGATTTGTGGACCAAATCTGTTCCCGGTATTTACAAACACTGTGACCCAACAGGGTGTTTGGAAACACCCTACGGCATGCAGCCACCTGCTTACCGCTCAGAATGGCTGTTCTTTTCCTTGGCCTAGATTCCTCTCTCCCTTCTTCCTTCTCCCTGGTATCTTTCTCTCTCTCCTCCCTATTCCCTCCTCCCTGTCTCCCCACCCTCCTTCCACACACAAACACACACGCCCCAGGGTGGGCTAGATGCAGTTCTGGTCCTGAAGTGATAGTCTGTCTGAGCTCTGTTGGCTGACCTCATGGTGTACCACTCTGTGGAGTATCTGCTGTCTGACCCTCCTCTGGACCTGTCCACAGTTAGGGGACAGAAGCCACACCTTACAGCTGAGTATCCAAAGGACACAACACATCGTTAGGTACTCAACTGAAACCAATTTCTTTTTAATCCCTTCTCTAGAACTGAAGTCAGATGCAGTTAGCCAAGCAGTACACAGGGGCTAAAGACATATGTTCTGCTCTTTTTCTCCTGTCCACTTTACATTTGTTTGGATTCATGGGAATTATTACAAGGGAAGTGTGTAGAGATGGCTGGGTATCTACAGAATCTGAGAGATGTTGTTTTTGGTGTTTCTTAAAGTATGGATCAGCTAGAAAGCTGGAGTTAGATAAAGAGTTGAAACTGTAGTCAACATCAGTAAAAAACTTTAAATGAAGTAAATCTCAAGGGCCTACATTAAAGATTTATGGTAGGGAGTGATAAATAAAGCCCAAGAGTGACATTAGGTCTCTTGGGTCAAATACACCTTGAGGGTTGTTTCTGTAAATAAAGTTTCCCTGGGACATATCCATGTCCACCATTCACATATGGTCCACAGCTGCATTCACTACAAGGACACAGGAAGAGAGGCCCAAGTTTCACAAAGCCTGATGCATTTACTACCTGGCCCTTTACAGGAATACTTTTCTGATCTCCTCCTGTGAGGAGTAAAAAGGGTCACTCCTTTACTTTCTCATGCCAGAAGGTAAGCTCTTTGAAGGAGGGTCTGCATCTGCTCTGTTCAGTGATGCATTTTGAGCCAGGGAAGTGATACCAGTATGTCAGCACCTGACATAGGCAGGAACACCCTAAACATTGATTAACATATCTGGAAACATATATGTGATGTTCTCATTTTATCTCATGCAAAATTGCCAGAAGTGAGCATGTATTTTAAAAGTAAGCAGTATTTGAAGTATGGCTCATAGAATTCAACTTCTTTGTTGTGTGGTCACAGACTAGGTGGTAAACATCCATTCTACTTTGCCTTTGGTGTTGTTCTTTGTTTGGAAGAGGTGGAAGCAATACCTTAGAAAAAGAAAGAAAGAAAAGGAAGAGAGAAAGAGAAAAAAGGGAGGGAGAGAGAGAAGAAAGGAATGAAGGATGGAAGGAAGGAAAAGGGTAGAAATAAAAGAGGAAAAATAAGGATAGTTCAGTTGGGAAGCTGTGGGTACTTCACTTGAAGCACAGACCCCACCCTTCTAAGGGGGGACACACACACTAGCGGTAGCAAATGGAAATCAAGTTAATCTTGGCATTAAGATAAATTCTGGACATTTTTCCTTTGTTGCAACAAGAAACAGATTCACTTTAAAACAAGTGTATCACATTTAGGATCAGACTAAAATATCAGCTGTTATTCTAACCACACAATGGAAAACCAAAGCAGTCTGTCAACTTGTGGATCTTCAATTCCATTAAGCTTTGGCTCCATGAAATCCTTGATCCTTTCTTCTGAGACAGCTTCCATAGAATGCATACTTGACTGTTACTCGTGTATACTCTACTGGATACAAGCCCCAAGTGCAACTGTGAACTCCATGAACTTGGCTGCTCTGTTTCCTGATGGCATCACCTTTGATGGTTACGCCCTCCAGGACACAAACAGCTGCCCCCTCCTTCCACGTCACCTTGAAGATCAGGTAAACATTCAGTTAAAAATGTAACAAGTGAAGAAAATAGGAACAGGCCTATTTTGCTACTCAGGGTGGCAACAGGTATTCTCCGCCTATAAAGATCAACTTCTGTCTCACACAATGGAGCAAAGTGCAAGTTTCATTGTGAAAGCTAATCAGAATGGAAGGATATGATTTTCCAGTTTTGTAAAGTTTCATAAAAGTAGACACATGGTAGAAAACCACAAGGATGATTCCACCCACCCCTCTTCTCTATGCTTTTAGGGTTGGTAGGACACCCTCCTCTACTGCTGAGTAACTAACTGTGCTCTTGGTACCTCACTGGACCTCACTTTGCAGAATGGCAGTGACACTAGATCCAGCAACAGTGACAGCTGAGACATGTACTGAACACTTAGCATACTCAACATCTTATGCAGGGAGCACCTCACGCATTTCCTTCTCTAATTGCTCAGCAACCCGGACAGCACTGCCCATATTCATGCATGAAAAGCTATGATCCAAATGGTCAACGACCTTAGAGAGTAGGACTGAGCTGGAATTTGCACCAGGGCTTCATCCTCAGGATTAAGGGCGACTTCATCTCTGCATGCTGGTTGCCTCATTGGAATATTATGAGGACTAAATGAGATAATGTATTTTAGGACAAAACAGAGCCTGGAACAGTGTGGCCAAGTAGGTGTTTTTCTTTGTTGTTGTTTAAAAAAAAAAAAAAAAAAAGTCCGCAAAATCCAAACAAAAGTATGGCAAATTCAGTAAAGACAATTAAAAACTTTTATTGGAGTATAGTCGATTTACAACCTTGTGTTAGTTTCAGCTGTACAATAAAGTGAAAGAAAGTGAAAGTCACTCAGTTGTGTCCGGCTCTTTGCAAGCCCATGGACTGTAATTCATGGAATTCTCCAGGCCAGAATACTGGAGTGGATTAGCTTTTCCCTTCTCCAGGGGATCCTCCCTACTCAGGGATCGAACCCAGTTCTCTTGCATTGCAGGCAGATTCTTTACCAGCTGAGCCACAAGGGAAGCCCAAGAATACTGGAGTGGGTAGCCTATCCCTTCTCCAGGGGATCTTCCCGACCCAGGAATCAAACTAGGGTCTCCTCCATTGCACGTGGATTCTTTTACTAACTGAGCTATCAGGGAAGCCCAACAATAAAGTGTGTCATATATATATATATATATATATATATATATATATATATATACACATACATATACATATATATATTTATACATATATATTTATATATATATACTCGAATGGGAATGCATGTTGCTCAGTCCTGTCCGCCTCTTTGCGACCCCGTGGACTGTAGCCTATGAGGCTTCTCTGTCCATGGGATTCTCCAGGCAAGAATACTGGAGTGGGTTACCATTTCCTTCTCCAGGGGATCTTCCCAACCCAGGGATTGAACCCAGGTCTCCCACATTGGAGGCAGACGCTTTAACCTCTGAGCCACCAGGGAAGCCCACATATTATACATAATATATATATAATACATATATATTTTGTATGTATATATATTCAGATCAGATCAATTGCTCAGTCGTGTCCGACTCTTTGCGACCGCATGAATCACAGCACACCAGGCCTCCCTGTCCATCACCAACTCCCGGAGTTCACTGAGACTCACATCCATCCAGTCAGTGATGCCATGCAGCCATCTCATCCTCTGTCCTCCCCTTCTCCTCTTGCCCCCAGTCCCTCCCAGCATCAGAGTCTTTTCCAATGAGTCAACTCTTCGCATGAGGTGGCCAAAGTACTGGAGTTTCAGCTTTAGCATCATTCCTTCCAAAGAAATCCAGGGCTGATCTCCTTCAGAATGGACTGGTTATATATTACATTTATTTATTATATATAAAGAATATATTATATATATATAAATATATAATATATATTATATAATATAATATATTTAACATTGTATAATATTAATGATATAACAACTATAATAATATATTATATAATATATAAAATATATGATATATATAATAATATACATAATAGAATATATTAATAGAACATATCTATTATATATGTAGAATATATATAGTTTATATATATATTACCTATATAGGTAATATATATATTCTTTTTGGATTATTTTTCCATATAGGTCATTACAGAGTATTGAGTAGAGTTCCCTGTGCTACAAAGTAGGCCCTTGTTAGTTATCTTTTTTGTATATAGGAGTGTGTATATGTCAATCCCAGTCTCCCATTTTATCCCTCCACCCTACTTTTCCCCTGCAAATAAAACTTTAAAATTAACTGAATAGTCTCAATAGCAGAAATAACACACCGGAAGATAAAGTCTATATGAGTGGTGACAGATGAGGAAAATTCACTTGATTTAAATAACAGAGAAAATAGACTGTAAAGTGCAAAAAATAAATAAAACAAAAAAGAGTCATAGGGAACTATATGTGAATTACAAATCAGTTACTACTCATATCATCAAAGTCTCAAAAGAGAGTAGACTGATAAAGTCTTGGAAGAAATAGTGGCTGAAAGCTTCTACAAGACATGAGCTTCCAGGTTCAAGAGACTGCTGCTGCTGCTGCTGCTAAGTTGCTTCAGTCGTGTCTGACTCTGTGCGACCCCATAGACGGCAGCCCACTACTGAGCAAACCCCAATTAAAGCAAACCCAAATAATCCATGTTTAAATACATCAATATAAAATTAATGAAAATAAGATCAAGGGAAAATCTGGAAAGGCGCTAGAGAGAAATAACATACTATATATGGGCAGATGCCAATGCAAACACCAATACACTTTTCATCTGAAACCACAGATGCTGGAACATTACACACCACACTTCAATTGCTAAAAGAAAATAACTATCACTGTGATTATTCTACTCAGCCAGTGAAAATACCTCCCCCTCCATATGCCCTGGTGGCTCAGATGGTAAAGCATCTGCCTACAATGTGGGAGACCCAGGTTCAATCCCTGGGTTAGGAAGATCTCCTGGAGAAGGAAATGGCAACCCACTCCAGTATTCTTGCCTGGAAAATCACATGGGTGGCGAAGCCTGGTAGGCTACAGTCCATGGGGTTGCAAAGAGTCAGACATGACTGAACAACTTCACTTTCCATATGATGAGGACAGAAAACACATTCTCAAAGAATTCAGCAAATCTGTCACTAGTAAATCTCCCTTAAAGAATGACTAAAGGAAGTTCTCTAAACTGAAAGAAAATGACAATAAAGAAATCTTGGAACTTCAGAAAGGAAAAAAGAGCTTGAAGATGAGTAAGAGCAGGGATAAAACACAATAGACAATTCTTCTGATGAATTTCTTAAAGAATATTTGATGTCTAAATTTAACACTGATATGGTGTTCAATGTATGTGTAGAAAACCTCTAAGTCAATTATATCTAAAAAGTAAAATGGGTCTAGGAAACTACACTTCACTCAATGTCATCAAACAATGAAACTATTATAAATCAATAATGTATGCTATGATTCTAAGAGTGGCTGTGAAGAAAAAACATATAAAGCAATATCTTCAAGAACATTATAGCTAAATCAGAGTGGAATTGTAAAAATGTTCAAGTAACCCAAATAAAGATAACTAAAGAGAAACAGAGAAATGATTTAAAAAATTAAACAAAGGGAAAACAAATATGACAATGGTAGATTTAAATGTTAATATCTTATATCAATAATTATCTTAAATGTAAATGGATTGGACTCAACAATTAAAATATAGAAATTGACGGTTGATTAAAAAAACATGCTCCAACTATATGCTGTCTAGAAGAAATTCACTTGAAACTCAATAACATAGGTAGAATGGAAGTAAAAATATGGAAAAAGGTTACATGTGAAAGAATGAAATTAGAACACTTCCTAACATTATACACAAAGATAAACGCAAAATTGTTTAAAGACCTCAATGTAAGACCAGAAACTATAAAACTATAAAACATAGGCAGAATACTGTATGACATAAATCACAGCAAGATCCTCTATGACTCACCTCCTAGAGTAATGGAAATAAAAACAAAAATAAACAAGTGGGACCAAATTAAACTTAAAAGCTTTTGCACAGCAAAGGAAATTACAAACCAACCCTCAGAATGGGAGAAAACAATACCAAATGGAACAACTGACAGGGGATTAATTTTCAAAATATACAAGCAGCTCATACAACTCAATACCAGAAAAACAAACAACCCAATCAAAAAGTGGCCAAAAGACCTAAACATACATTTCTCCAAAGAAGACATACAGATGGCTAACAAACACATGAAAAGATGCTCAACATCACTCATTAGCAGAGAAACACAAATCAAAACCACAATGAGATACCATCTCACACCAGTCAGAATGCTAAGCTGCTAAGTCGCTTCAGTTGTGTCCGACTCTGTGTGACCCCATACACGGCAGCCCATGAGGCTCCCCTGTGCCTGGGATTCTCCAGGCAAGAACACTGGAGTGTGTTGCCATTTCCTTCTCCAGTGCATGAAAGTGAAAGTGAAGTCGCTCAGTCGTGTCTGACTCTTCGCGACCCCATGGACTGCGGCCCACCAGGCTCCTCCATCCATGGGATTTTTCCAGCCAAGAGTGGCCATCATAAAAAAATCCACAAACAATAAATGCTGGAGCGAGTGTGGAGAAAAGGGAACCCTCTTGCACTGTTAGTTAGAATGTAATTTGATACAGCCACTACGGAAGACAGTATCGAGATTCCTTACAAATTAGGAAAAAACTACCAGCAATTCCACTACTAGGCATGTACCATGACGAAACGATAATTTAAAACAACACATGTACCCCAATGTTCATTGCAACACTATTTACAGTAGATAGGACACGGAAACAAGCCAGATGTCCATTGACAGATACATGGATAAAGAAGTTGTGGTACAAATATACAATGGAATATTACTCAGCCATAAAAAAGGAACACAATTGAGTCAGTTTTAATGACTGACTAGGATGAACCTAGAGCCTATTACAGTGTAAAGTAAGTCAGAAAGAGAAAAAAACTATTGTATATTAATACATATATATGGAATTTAGAAAGATGGTAGTGATGAACCTATTTGCAAAGCAGCAGTGGAGATACAGATATAGAGAACAGACTTATGGGCATGGGCAGGGGGGAGGAAGGACAGGGCGGGACGAATGGAGAGAGTAGCATGGAAGCATATACACTACCGTATGTAAAATAGATAGCCAGTGGGAATTTGCTTTATGATTCAGGAAACCCAAACTAGGACTTGGTAACAACCTAGAGGGGTAAGAATGGGTGAGAAATGGGAGAGAGCATCAAGAGGGAGGGGACACGTGTATACCTATGGTTGACTCATGTTGATGTATGGCTGAAACCAACACAATATTGTAAAGCAATTATTCTCTAATTAAAAATATTTTTAATGGAGAAAGATACCATAAAATATTAATTTTAAGCAAATGGAGGAATAGCTATATTAATATATGATGAAGCAGACTTCAGAGAAAACAAAATTACTAATGACACAAAGAGACATTACATAATGATAGAAAGATCATCTGTTCAAGAAAATGTAACAGCAATATGCTACGAACATCAAAGTGCATAAAGCAAAAACTGATAGATATTAAGATACACAAAATTCACAACTACCATTGGAGATTCAAAACCCCATTCAAACCATTGATAGACCTATTAGACAGAAGATTATCAAGGACACAGAAGAACTGAACAAATCGGTCTACAAACAGAACCTGTAAAATAATTCATACACGTAGAAAAACTCCAACCTAAAACAGAAGAGTACACATTTTTAATCCAATACCTTTGAAGAATTTACCAAGATAGACCATATCCTAGACCATACAATAAACTTGAAGAAATTTAAAGTAATTGGAAACATCCAGAATCTGTTCTCTGATTAAAAGGAAATAAAAATAGAAATAAAAAAGGAGAGGACAACAAGAAAGTCAAAACATATTTTACATAATTTATAGGTGAAGCTTATATATCAAAGAAAAAATTTTTAAATGCATAAAACTGAATTAAAGTGAAAATACAACATATCAAAATACGTGGAATGAAGTTAAAGCAGTGCTGCAAGGGAAATTCAGTAATCTAAATTATTAACTTAAAAAAGGCAAAATAAACACAAAGCCAGCTAAAGAAATGAAATAATAAAGATAAGAGCAGAAATTAATGGAGTTGAGAATAGGAAAACAATAGATAAAAACAAAGATACAAAAAAAAACAATTTTCAAGTCAGTAAAAGTGATAAACCTCTAACTAGAAGGACAAAGTAGAGAAAAGGCAAAAATCACCAATATCAGGAGTGAGACAGAGGATATTCCTACAGACCTTCCAGCCCTTAAGAAGAAATGGTGGATACTATGAACAACATTACACTCAAATTTGATAATTAGGAAAAGATGGGTCAATTTCTCAAAATCTATAACCTGTCAAAATTCAACTTAGATCAAACAGACAACCTGAATTGTATTTTACCTTTTAATAAATTATAAATTAAAAACTACCCCCAAATAAATCTTCAGACCTAGATGGTATCATTGGAGAATTTTACCCACATTTCAAATATAATTAACCCCAATTTTATATGATTCCTTCCGTTATTTGTGTTTGGAGTATAAGCTTCCTGAAAGCAACGATCATATTTATATTTTTCAGCCACTCAGTTCAGTCACTCAGTCGTGTCTGACTCTTTGCTTCCCATGAACTGCAGCATGCCAGGCCTCCCTGTCCATCACCAACTCCCGGAGTCCACCCAAATCCATGTCCATTGAGTTGGTGATGCCATTCAATCATCTCATCCTCTGTCATCCCCTTCTGCTCCCACCTTCAATCCTTCCCAGCTCACGGTCTTTTCAAATGAGTCAGTTCTTTGCATCAGGTGGCCAAAGTATTGGAGCTTCAGCTTCAACATCAGTCCTTCCAATGAACGCCCAGGACTGATCTTCTTTATGATGGACTGGATGGATCTCCTTGCAGTCCAAGGGACTCTCAAGAGTCTTCTCCAACACCACAGTTCAAAAGCATAGATTCTTCAGCACTCAGCTTTCTTCACAGTCCAACTCTCACATCCATACATGACTACTGGAAAAACTATAGCCTTGACTAGATGGACCTTTGTTGGCAAAGTAATATCTCTGCTTTTTAATATCCTGTCTAGGCTGGTCATAACTTTCCTTCCAAGGAGTAAGCGTCTTTTAATTTCATGGCTGCAATCACCATCTGCAGGATTTTGGAGCCCCCCAAAAATAAAGTCTGCCATTGTTTCCACTGTTTTCCCATCTATTTGCCACGAAGTGATGGGACTGGAGGCCATGATCTTCGTTTTCTGAATGTTGAGCTTTAAGCCAACTTTTTGACCCTCCTCTTTCACTTTCATCAAGAGGCTCTTTAGTTCTTTTTCACTTTCTTCCATAAGGGTGGTGTCAAATGCATATCTGAAGTGATTCATATTTCTCCCGGCTGTCTTGATTCCAGCTTGTGCTTCATCCAGCCCAGCTTTTCTCATGATGTACTCTGCATATAAGTTAAATAAGTAGGGTGACAATATACAGCCTTGACGTACTCCTTTTCCTATTTGGAACCAGTCTTTTGTTCCATGTCCCATTCTAACTGTTGTTTCCTGACCTGCATACAGGTTCCTCAAGAGGCAGGTCAGGTGGTCTGGTATTCCCATCTCTTTCAGAATTTCCCACAGTTTATTGTCATCCACACAGTCAAAAGCTTTGGCATAGTCAATAAAGCAGAAATAGATCCTTTTTGAAACTCTCTTGCTTTTTCGATGATGCAGCAGATGTTGGCAGTTTGATCTCTGGTCCCTCTGCCTTTTCTAAAACTAGCTTGAACATTGGGAAGTTCATGGTTCATGTATTGCTGAGGCCTGTCTTGGAGAATTTTGAGCATTACTTTACTAGCATGTGAGATGAGTGCAATTGTGCGGTAGTTTGAGCATTCTTTGGCATTGCCTTTCTTTGGGAGTGGAATGAAAACTGACCTTTTCCAGTCCTGTGGCCACTGCTGAGTTTTCCAAATTTGCTGGCTTATTGAGTGCAGCACTTTCACAGCATCATCTTTTAGGATTTGAAATAGCTCAACTGGAATTCCGTCACCTCCATTGGCTTTGTTCGTAGTGATGCTTCCTAAGGTCCACTTGACTTCACATTGCAGGATGTCTGGCTCTAGGTGAGTGATCACACCATCACGATTGTCTGGGTCATGAAGATTTATATTTTTAGTAACAAGCAAAACACCTGGGATAGAGTAAGTGATTAGCAAATAGCGAGGTGAATGAATAACCATGCAGAGGAAAATCCCTCAGAGAATACTGTAGAGTAATAGGTGTTGTTATTGTTGTTGTTTTTGTCATTAAGTCATGTATGACTCTTTGTGACCCCATGGATTGTAGCCTGCCAGGCTCCTCTGTCCATGGAATTTCTCAGGCAAGAATACTGAAGTGGGTTGCCATTTCCTTCTCCAGAGATAAAACACAGATCTTCTGCATTGGTAGGTAGATTCTTTACTACTGAGCCACCTGGGAAGCCCAATGGGCATATACGTGTTAATATAAAATACATATATTAAAGTCATCTGATTGATATAAATTCAAATTATTGCCTGTGTTTGCCCCTAGGGACAGGAGCAGGACTATGTGGTGAATGGTTGGATAATTCCTTTTTACACAATATATTTCTCTAATCTATACAGTTATTTTTCATTCGGAGCATATGTTCCTGCATTGCTCTTGGAAACCAAACATTTTTTTAAGTAAACCAAGGAAGAAAATAATGCATGTTTTAGTGTTTAAATAAAATGTATTAGCACGGGCGGCTGCGACCGGCGCATTTAGCGCAGCCTGCTGTGACTGGCGCATCTAGCGTGGCCGAGAGGAGCTACCCCACGTCCGAGGTCAGGGGCAGCAGGCGAGAGGAGCTACCGCGAGTCCGAGGTTAGGAGTAGCGGCCCAGAGGACCTACCCCATGCCCAAGGCCAGGGGCTGGGGCTGGGGGGCGTAACCCCACCTCCAAGGAGCAGTGGCTGTGCGGGCGCAGGAGGGCCTAGAGGAGCTATTCCACGTTCAAGGTCAGAAGGGGAAGCGGTGAGGAAATACTTCTAATCCAAGGTAAGGAGCAGCGACTGCGCTTCGCTGGAGCAGCCATGAAGAGATACCCCACGTCCAGGGTAAGAGAAACCCAACTAAGATGGTAGATGTTGCAAGAGGGCATCAGAGGGCAGACACAGTGAAACCATACTCACAGAAAACTAGTCAATCTAATCACACTACAACCACAGCCTTGTCTAACTCAATGAAACTAAGCCATACCCATGGGGCCACCCAACATGGGTGGGTCATGGTGCAGAGGTCTGACAGAATGTGGTCCACTGGAGAAGGGAATGGCAAACCACTTCAGTATTCTTGCCTTGAGAACCCCATGAACAGTATGAAAAGGCAAAATGATAGGATACTGAAAGAGGAATTCTCCAGGTCAGTAGGTGCCCAATATGCTACTGGAGATCAGTGGAGAAATAGCTCTAGAAAGAATGAAGGGATGGAGCCAAAGCAAAAACAATACCCAGGTATGGACGTGACTGGTGATAGAAGCAAGGTCCAATGCTGTAAAGAGCAATATTGCATAGGAACCTGGAATGTCAGGTCCATAAATCAAGGCAAATTGGAAGTGGTCAAACAAGAGATGGCAAGAGTGAATGTCGACATTCTAGGAATCAGAGAACCGAAATGGACTGGAATGGGTGAATTTAACTCAGATGACCATTACATCTACTACAGCGGGCAGGAATCCCTCAGAAGAAATGGAGTAGCCATTATGGTCAACAAAAGAGTCCGAAATGCAGTACTTGGATGTAATCTCAAAAACGACAGAATGATCTCTGTTCATTTCCAAGGCAAACCATTCAATATCACAGTAATCAAAGTCTATGCCCCAACCAGTAACGCTGAAGAAGCTGAAGTTGAACAGTTCTATGGACCTACAAGACCTTTTAGAACTAACACCCCAAAAAGATGTCCTTTTCATTATGGGGGGCTGGAATGCAAAAGTAGGAAGTCAAGAAACAACTGGAGTAACAGGCAAATTTGGCGTTGGAATATGGAATGAAGCAGGGCAAAGACTAGTAGAGTTTGCCAAGAAAATGCACAGGTCATAGCAAACACCCTCTTCCAACTACACAAGAGAAGATGCTACACATGGACATCACCAGATGGTAGACACCAAAATCAGATTGATTATATTCTTTGCAGTCAAAGATGGAGAAGCTCTGTACAGTCAACAAAAACAAGACCAGGAGCTGACTGTGGCTCAGATCATGAACTCCTTATTGCCAGATTCAGACTTAAATTGAAAAAAGTAGGGAAAACCACTAGAGCATTCAGGTATGACCTAAATCAAATCCCTTATGATTACACAGTGGAAGTGAGAAATAGATTTAAGGGCCTAGATCTGATAGACAGAGTGCCTGATGAACTATGGACTGAGGTTCGTGACATTGTACAGGAGACAGGGATCAAGACCATCCCCATGGAAAAGAAATGCAAAAAAGCAAAATGGCTGTCTGGGGAGGCCTTACAAATAGCTGTGAAAAGAAGAGAAGTGAAAAGCAAAGGAGAAAAGGAAAGATATAAGCATCTGAATGCAGAGTTCCAAAGAATAGCAAGAAGAGATGAGAAAGCCTTCTTCAGCAATCAATGCAAAGAAATAGAGGAAAACAACAGAATGGGAAAGACTAGAGATCTCTTCAAGAAAATTAGACATACCAAGGGAACATTTCATGCCAAGATGGGCTCGATAAAGGACAGAAATGGTATGGACCTAACAGAAGCAGAAGATATTAAGAAGAGGTGGCAAGAATACACAGAAGAACTGTACAAAAAATATCTTCACAACCCAGATAATCATGATGGTGTGATCCCTCACCTACAGCCGGATATCCTGGAATGTGAAGTCAAGTGGGCCTTAGAAAGCATCACTACGAACAAAGCAAGTGGAGATGATGTAATTCCAGTTGAGCTATTTCAAACCCTGAAAGATGATGCTGTGAAGGTGCTGCACTCAATATGCCAGCAAATTTGGAAAACTCAGGAGTGGCCACAGGACTGGAAAAAGTCAGTTTTCATTCCACTCCCAAAGAAAGGCAATGCCAAAGAATGCTCAAACTACCGCACAATTGCACTCAATCTCACACGCTAGTAAAGTAATGCTCAAAATTCTCCAAGACAGGCTTCAGCAATACATGAACCGTGAACTTCCAGATGTTCAAGCTAGTTTTAGAAAAGGCAGAGGGACCAGAGACCAAATTGCCAACATCTGCTGGATCGTCAAAAAAGCAAGAGAGTTCCAGAAAAACATCTATTTCTGCTTTATTGACTATGCCAAAGTCTTTGACTCTGTGGACCACAATAAACTGTGGGAAATTCTGAAAAGAGTGGAATACCAGACCACCTGACCTGCCTCTTGAGTAATTTGTATTCAGGTCAGGAAGCACCAGTTAGAACTGGACATGGAATAACAGACTGGTTCCAAATAGGAAAAGGAGTACGTCAAGGCTGTATATGGTCACCCTGCTTATTTAACTTATACACAGAGTACATCATGAGAAACGTTGGACTGGAAGAAGCACAATATGGAATCAAGATTGCCAGGAGAAATATCAATAACCTCAGATATGCAGATGACACCACCCTTATGGCAGAAAGTGAAGAGGAACTAAAAAGCCTCTTGATGAAGGTGAAAGAGGAGAATGCAAAAGTTGGCTTAAAACTCAACATTCAGAAAACGAAGATCATGGCATCTGGTCCCATCACTTCATGGGAAATAAGATGGGGAAACAGTGGAAACAGTGTCAGACTTTATTTTTTTAGGCTCCAAAATCACTGCAGATGGTGACTGCAGCCATGAAATTAAAAGATGCTTAGTCCTTGGAAGGAAAGTTATGAGCAACCTAGATAGCATATTCAAAAGCAGAGACATTACTCTGCCAACAAAGGTCTTTCTAGTCAAGGCTATGGTTTTTCCAGTGGTCATGTATGGATATGAGAGTTGGACTGTGAAGAAAGCTGAGCGCCAAAGAATTGATGCTTTTGAACTGTGGTGTTGGAGAAGACTCTTGAGAGTCCCTTGGACTGCAAGGAGATCCAACCAGTCCATTTTGAAAGAGATCAGCCCTGGAATTTCTTTGGAAGGAATGATGCTAAAGCGGAAACTCCAGTACTATGGCCACCTCATGCGAAGAGTTGACTCATTGGAAAAGACTCTGATGCTGGGAGTGGTTGGGGGCAGAAGGAGAAGGGAACGACAGAGGATGAGATGGCTGGATGGCATCTCTTACTTGATGGACGTGAGTCTGAGCGAACTCCAGGAGTTGGTGATGGACAGGGAGGCCTGGTGTGCTGCGATTCATGGGGTCGCAAAGAGTCGGAAACGACTGAGCAACTGGCTGAACTGAACTGAAGCAGTTTTTTAAGAAGGAAAGGGAATACTTTTTGCGCTTTTCGAGGGAAGGTACATTGACACAGTCACTGTAGAAAAGAGTATGTTGACTCCTTAAAAAAATTAAAATATTATCCAACCCCCACATTCCTGGCTATATATCTCAAAGAAATAAAATCATTGTCTAAAAGAGTTATCTGCAGCCCAATATCCATTATATCATTTACATTATTCACAATAGTCAAGACACGGAGTTAACCTGTGCCCATTAATGAATGAATGGATAAAGAAAATGTGGTGTATATAGAGAATGGAATATTGTTTAGCTATAAACAAGGACACCCTGCCATTTGCAACAACATATATGAACTCTAAGGGCTCTATGCTAAGTGAGATTAAGTGAGACAGAGAGATGTACTGTATGATCGCACTTATATGCGGACTCTAAAATCATAAATTCAGAGAATAGCTTGGGGTTGCCAGAGGTGGGGGCTGTGGAAGTGGGAAAATGGGTGAAGGTGGCCAAAAGGGAAAAATTTCCAGCTATAAAATCAATAAGATCTGAGTGTGTAATACATAGCATTATTTGACAGTAACAATTAACAATATTGATTGTAAAAACAGTAGGTCTTAAAAGTTGTCATAAGGAAAATCATTGTAACCATATGAAGTGATAGACATTAACTAATCTTACTGCAGTAATTATTTTGAAAAAAAAAAAAATATCAAGTCACCTAAAACTAATACAATTTATACGTCAACTATATCTAGATTAAGTTGGGGAAAAAGCCATACTTTGACAGTTTTTCAGGCCCAGAGCCATTTCAATCACTTCTTCACCTCCTTCAAAATAGCACTTGTAGTAATTAAATGTGCAGTGTGCTGGATAATATCAGGGAGTTGGGATCCAAAGTACTGGCTTTGTACCCAGCTCTCCTCTCGCCTTTGTGGTGCAGCCTGGGCACCTGCTTCATCACTGGGTTCTCATCATCACCATCTCACAGCAGGAGCTAAAAGAGTGGTGCAAAGTCAAACCTAATGTTTTGGTTTTTATTTTTCCTTCTAGTCTTTCTATTGTCCCAGGGGAGACTAAGATAGGTTATTTACACCTTAGCATTCAGACTTATGGCCACATGATCAGATACATATTAGAAAATGAAGCATGTTTGCCATACACTTAAAACTCCAGCTGATCATTTCATGGCTCATCTTTAAAAAAAAAAAAAAAAAAAAAAAAACTGAAAGAAAAGAGACAAACATTTGTCATCTGTAAAACAATATTTCCCAAAGTGGAAATCAAGGATTTAAAAAAATCCACCACCTAAGGCTCTTCTTAGATGAACTGATCATTCCTCATTGAAAACTAAAAATAAATCATAAAAGCACAAGTTTTATTTTTTTGCTGTTTTTCCTCTATTTAGCTTAACATCACCCTAAGACGGCATCCTTGGTGATGAGGGCAGGTCTTTTTAGGATTCCTGTAAGCATCAGCTGCCCATCAGCTGCCTGAACCAGCAGTGGCTCATTTCTGTCAAGTGGGCATCCTGTTAATGAGGCTGGTAAGCATGCACACTGCCGGGTCTCTCAGCAGGGCCCCTCTGATTCCCAGCAGCTTCAGATTCACATGAACAGCTGGATGTTCAACGTGACCACTAGACTTCAGTGCAAATGTGTCTGGCTGGTAGCTGTGTGGGAAGCTCTTTATTCCAACCTCTCAGCTAAATGCCATCCTCAAGTCATCTCTTTCAACTCTCAGTGAGTAGGAACTGTTACCTCCATTGTGGAGTGGAAGCCCAGTGGTTTCCAGGCACCAGGTCCTGCGATTCTTATGTGAATCCAGATACAAAACACAGTCTTTCTGAATCCTGAGTCTAAAATCTAAGTGAAATCGCTCAGTCGTGTCTGACTCTTTGTGACCCCATGAACTATAGCCCACCAGGCTCCTCCATCCATGGGATTTTCCAGGCAAGAATACTGGAACAGGCTGCCATTTCCTTCTCCAAGAGATGTTCCCGACCCAGGGATTGAACCCAGATTGCCCACATTGTAGGTAGACACTTTACAGTCTGAGCCACCAGGGACGTCTCCACTGTGAAGCAGAAGCCCAGTGGTCTCCAGGCACCAGGTCCTGCGATTCTTATGTGGTGAATCCAGATACAGAACACAATCTTTCTGATTCCTGAGTACATCCTCTTAAATATCATTTATGAAAAACTATATTGCTGCCCAGTAAAATGCATACAATGAGGCTTCCCAGGTGGCTCAGTGGTAAAGAATATGCCTTCCAAGCAGGAGAGGCAGGTTCAATCCCTGGGGTTGGGAAGACCCCTAAGGAAGGAAATGGCAACCCACTCTAGTATTCACACCTGAGAAATCCCTTGGAAGGAGGAGCAGGGCAGGTTACAGTCGTGGAGTCACAAAATAGTCCGACACAACTTAGCAACTAAACAGCAACAGCAAAGCACATACAATTCGTAGATTTGACTACTCAAAGTCTTGAGTACTGGAGAAAAACTTCAATCCATGATGTTGTATAATCCATAACTTTGAATAAAGATACATTTGATTACAGCTATTAAGACTAGTTTATGGGAGTGAATTGCTTAGGTTCCAGCCACCCCTGCTTTACAGGCTCTAGTGTGCAATCCAGCATAGAGCCTACAGTCCAAAAACCAGCAAGATAATCTCTAGAAAATACATGTAGTGGGGGACCATCCCCAGAGCTGACGTTCAAGGTGCCTCAGACTCTGCACTTCTACTGGGTTCTCCATGTTATTCTAATATTCTAATAAATATTTCTAATGTTTATTTTGCATTCAATTTTGTTGCTTTCTACTTCCTACTAACTTTCAATAGGCATTCCATATATATTTTCAGTTACATTCAACTTCATGTCACAGGAAAAATGCTATGCTACAATGGCATTTGTTTGATTGGGGAATTCACTATGTTTTCTCATGAGCAGAACTAGATAGACAAAATTGCTAACTAAGTATCTAGTACAGTCTGGTAGAAAAAAAGTCAAGTAATATCTTAACTGGGACCTTAGAATCTGAATATGACCAGAGAGTGCCACTTTTGAGTGCTGCAGTCTTTGGTTTACTGCTGCTTACCTAGGGCTTCCCTGGTGGCTCAGATGATACAGGATTTGCCTGCAATGCAGGAGATGCAGTGTTCGATCCCTGGGTCAGGAAGATCCCCTGGAGAAGGGAACGGCAACCCACTCCAGTATTCTTGCCTGGAGAATCTTAAGGACAGAAGAGCCTAGTGAGCTACAGTCCATGGGATCACAAGAGTCAGACATGATTCAGCAGCTACTTTAACTTTCACTTAACACTTCAGGGAGTGTTTACAGAAGTATGATGCTCAATATGCATGTGAAAGTGAATGAATAATCACTTACTATTGGTGTATCATGTAACAGAAAAAGGGAAAATTGCATCCACAAAGATGTGGTGGGGATGCACATGTGTGGTCAGATGGTATACACGTGATAGTCATCAGCATAGAAGAGACAGAACTAGAAATTCAGTCAGACAGAAATCATGGACTCTGTTTCTGACCCTAACCTCAGCCTGATCCTTTCAGTGGATGCTCTGAGTGGTCACACATTTGTAACACAGTTTGCCTCATTTTTTGCATCCCCAGGTATTTGCATTACAATATGCTTGTCACACAAATCTGGGCTAAGATGGGAGTCTAGATAAGACTTGTAGTAGTAACCAAGGGCGCAAGTGGTAAAGAGGCCTGTCTTTTGTTTTTCCCTTCCTGATGGATAAAATCTAAAATGAAGAACTCTGGGGGTAGTGAGAGAGTGTTCTTAGGTAGGTTGATAAGGAGTCCCAGGCTCTTGAGGAGGAGAAAGGGCTAAACCTTTTTTTCTACACTCCTTCATCTTAGTCACATAAGACATTTTTTTCTTAAACTCTGAGTTCTTATGACAACAATCTTTATTTTTTTATTATTATTTTTTTTACTTTACAATATTGTATTGGTTTTGCTATGCATCAACATGCATTAAGACTAACTTTCTTTAAGACTTAAATTTAAATAATTCAAGACTTACATTTCTTTAATCCCAGAGCTAATGATTGCACAACAAAACAACTCATCTTGCTCAAGGGTATGTGTTTCCTTAAACTCTGTACTAATGATTATATAACAACAATGTATCTTGCTCAAGGACATATTTCTCATTCTTAACAAGAACCTTCTGATAATCCTTTTCTGGTAAGACTTTTCTGTTGTTAGTTCTAATCCTTTTATCTTAAGATGCAGGTTATGGGAGTGGGTCTGGTAAGACCTTTCTATTTTTAGCAACCAACTGAAAAAGTATATAAGGCCTTGATAACTAGCAAGTAGGGCACTCTCACTTTCTGCCCACTTCTGATGTCTGTGTCAGACACTTTCTCTGTCCCTTTTACACTGTGATAAAACTCTTCTGCACAAAAGCTCTGAGCGATCAAGCCTAGTCTCTGGTCCTGAAGCTAAATTTTCTTCTTTGGAGATCAGGAATCTGACACCATTCACCATAAGCTATCAGTAGGACAGGTATGCTGACTTGAGATTCCCTAATGATAACACCCTCTAAATGCCCACGTGGTATGGGCAGCTCTTAGTGGCCCTTCCCCCGAGACCCTGAATAGAGGCTGCTCTTAATAAAACATCCTCCTGCCAGGCGCCTGCTCGAAATTCTCCACCATGAAATGTTGAGAGATAGGTAGATTTGATGGTGGTGAGATATTTATTTAATTTTAGCCCTTCAGTTCCTTAGATCCTTACTGAAATGCTCCATGTCATGAAGGTTGAAACTGGGGCTCTTGTAAGTAGAGACAGTACAGTCTATAATAGCAGCCGATGTGAGAGAGGAATTTCCAACACTGCTATGGGCTGAATTAGGTCCCTCCAAACTTGTATGTTGAGGCCCTAGCTCCCAATGTGATTACATTTGGAGATTAGGCCTTTATAGAAGTAATTAAGGCTAAATGAAGTCATAGAAAACCTTGAGAAGATTAGTGTCTTTATATGATTAGTGTTCACTATGTACACAGAGGAGGTCCCACCTGCAAGCCAGGAAGCAGATTCTTACCAGACACCAGATCAGTCTCAGACTTGTGGCATCTAAAACTGAGAAATAAATTTCTGTTTTTAAGTCAACCAGTCTACATATTCTGTTGCTGCTAAGTCACTTTAGTCATGTCTGACTCTGTGCGACCCCATAGACGGCAGCCCACCAGGCTCCCCCGTCCCTGGGATTCTCCAGGCAAGAACACTGGAGTGGGTTGCCTTTTCCTTCTCCAGTGATGAAAGTGAAAAGTGAAAGTGAAGCGGCTCAGTCGTGTCCAACTCACAGTGACCCCAGGGACTGCAGCCTACCAGGCTTCTCTGTCCATGGGATTTTCCAGGCAAGAGTACTGGAGTGGGGTGCCATTGCCTTCTCTGACATATTCTGTTAGAACAGACTAAAACAAACCCTAAAATACTAAGCCAAAACAATTTTGCGTATTAGGTTGGTTAGTCCAAATCTTGAGTCCTAAGTAGGTATAAGATAGACAATTTCCAGTGGCCATGATGAGGGCATATGCTAACAGTGACAAAATGTGAATGGTAATAGCACTAACCAGTTGATTTGGGCCCAGAAAGGACCAAGGAGGAAATAAAAGAACAATAAAAGAAAACAGTGCTGGTGATCATGGTGTATTTCAGTTATCCCTGGAACTGACCCTGGCTACACACACACACACACACACACACACACACACACAGTATAGATTTTAGAAAAGGGATCCAGGTCAGAGTACTGTTAACTGTGTAAGTGACTGATGGTTGCACCCTGCAGGAAGCAGAGAGTAAAAGAGGAGTGGAACCTGGCTCAGGGCAGTGGGGTGATGGTGAACCATGGAAGGTAAATGCAGGCTATGCAGACAAGGAGTGTCTACTGAACTATCAGGGAGGCACTGAGCCATTTGTGGATGGAAACACACCACCAAAATTGACTGAAAATAAGTGATCTGGAAGAATTTTACAGTTGCTGTCTTGTTGAGGGTCATTTTTTTTTTCCTTTCACTCAAGCCATTTGCCCATCTATTCAGAATTGCTGTTGAAAGATATGTGTGTGGTGTGTGTTAGTAGCTCAGTTGTATCCAACTCTTTGTGACCTCAAGGACTCATTAGGCTCCTCTATTCATGGAGTTCTCCAGGCAAGAACACTGGAGTGCATTGCCGTTCCCTTCTCCAGGGGATCTTCCTGATTTAGGGATTGAACCTGGGTATCCTGAGTTGCAGGCAGATTATTTACTATCTAAGCCAGCAGGGAATCTATTCAATATTCTCAACCAATGGTTTTCAAGCCTTTACATACTTAGACAGTGCTAATAAGGTACTTCTGAAACAGCATTTCTCTGTTTCTCTGCCAGATTTCTCTCCCCTGCCCCAAGTGCTAACCAATACCTCTGTGAGCACTGCAATGAGGAAAACAAGTGCCTGATCCCAGCATTTCCTGGGAAAGCTGAAGACCCTTGGCTGTTCATCAGGAAGTCTGCAATCCAAGCAGATGAGTAGCATGCAAGATACACCATGAGACAGAACTGCTCAGGGTCCTCGGAGCTGACTTCAGTCACATCTAAGAGGAAATGAACTTACTGTCAACCAATACAGTTTGGCAACAGGGAAGAAAGAGGTACAGTCTGAAGGCATACAAGGCTGAAGAGGTGATTCTCCCCTTTCTCACCTCAGATAACTGTTTCCCTTTCCAAACACTCAGTTATTCTTCTGGCCTCCATTTACTGTAGGTTTTGAAATTAATATCATGAGAAAATAAATAACAGATGACAAGAAATCAGGAATCAAACTAAAGTTCTAAAAACTCAAGGTTCCCTGACAGGCAATAGAATCCTAGGATGTTCTTTTCCTTTGTATTCTAGGAATGTATGAATTCTAAACATTCTGAAACTGGAAACTGCCCACTTAGGTAGTTCCTGCTTAAAGTTTTCATACTATAGCACAGGGAAACATGATAAATATCATAGAGTTAGACTAAGCATAAAGCTATCAGAATTTTATCCACCTAAATCAAAGGAAATTGTTATACAAAGAATTTATAGACTGAAAACAAGCAATTACCACCTTATCAACAAAAGTAGAAAATGCACAAAGGATCTTATTTTGGATGTAGCTAATGCACTATTATCTTGGAGATAAAATGAATGCAAAGTGACACTGTGTACTGCATTGTATGGGACACAGGAGAGTGCATGGGGCTTTGCTTTGCAACACATCCTTGGAAGGAAGGCTGACAATACTGTATCACTAGATTGCTAAACTGGACATGTTTTAAAATGTAAATCATGGTACTTCAATGATGCTATTATTTTCATTTAAAAATAAGTCATATTTCTGATTCTGACATTGATCTGAATTCCTTAAAAGGAATTTTCACAATTTATGACTTTCAGGCTTGTGTGGGTTTTGGATTTTTTTTTTGAACCACAAGCAAGTATTGAATGAATCAGTAATATTCATCAATACTTGAAGCATCTATGAAAAGCTGGTTTGTTTAAAATAGTACCCTGAGCACCCCTGCAAAGTTTTTAAGAAATTGAAATGCACATTGGAGTAGTTCAGGGCATTCCCCTGCTATTAACTACAGACATGAGACATCTAGGTAGGTGTGACACACACAAGCCAAACCACTTACTCTTTCCCCATTAATCAGAGAGTCATGACTTGGGCACTGTCACCGATGCTCTTCACTACCTCTTTATAATCAGGCATTGAGTTCAGCATCGCGTCTCTGGCATTTTCCAAGCTCTACTTCCAGTAGAAAAGGACACAATGGGAACTTGACACAACCAGTCTGGAAATTTCCAACTCTTTCAGCACTCCACCATGCAAGTTCCTGGATTTGAACCCTCTTCTGGGAAGCATGCCTGACTTTTAAGAGCAGAGTTAACCTCTAGTGTTAAAATAACTAGTTAAAGAGGCCATTAGTCCAAAGTTGCTCTAAAACCCTGGTAACTGCCTGCATAAGCAAACTAAAACCTAAACCAAAGTCAGTTCCTGTAAATGCAATGGTATCCCAGAAAATGAAATTTAAGAACAACCCATCATAAATAGCCACCTAGGCTTTCCCGAGTAAGAAAACTGCTTAATTTGTAATCAATCAAATAAATATCTTGCTTTGCTTTCCCATCTGATCAAAAAAGGGCTTTCCCAGTGGCTCAGTGGTAAAGAATCCATCTGCAGTGCAGGAGACATAAGAGACGTGGGTTCAATCCCTGGGTTGGAAAGATCCCCTGAAGGAGGGCATGGTAACCCACTTCAGTATTCTTACCTGGAGAATCCCATGGGCAGAGGAGCTTGGTGGGCTACAGTCCATAGGGTTGCAAAGAGTTGGGCACGACTGAAGTGACTTGGCACTCACGCTGTTCAAAAAAGGGCTTCCTCAGTGATTCAGTGGTAAAAAAACAATCCACCCACAATGCAGGAGATGCAGGTTTGATCCCCACATCCAAAAGATCTCTTGCAGGAGAGCATGGCAACTCACTCCACTATTTTTTGCCAGGAAAACCCCATGAACAGACGAGCCTGGAGGGCTATAGTCCATGGGGTCTCAAAGAGTCAGATACAACTGAAGCAAATGAGCACATATGCACACATTCTGCTCTATAAAACCCATACGCCCAGCTCCTGTTAGTAGAGTGCTCCTAACCATTTTTAGCTTGGTACTACTCAACTCTAATTGATGTAGCTCAAATAAACTCTTAAACATTTTAACGTTTCAGTTTATTTTTTAACACTGCTGCTGCTGCTAAGTCGCTTCAGTCGTGTCCGACTCTGTGCAACCCCAGAGATGGCAGCCCACCAGGCGCCCCGGTCCCTGGGATTCTCCAGGCAAGAACACTGGAGTAGTTTGCCATTTCCTTATCCAATGCATGAAAGTGAAAAGTGAAAGTGAAGTCCCTCAGTTGTTTCTGACTCTTAGTGACCCCATGGACTGCAGCCTACCAAGCTCCTCCCATGGGATTTTCCAGGCAAGAGTACTGCTTAAAGTAACAACTGAACTAGTCTTAGTACAGAGATTACTTGCCCTCTACTTAACAGCTCCTCAAACTCCACAACTGCAGAACTAGACACATCTTGTTAGAATGATTTATTAACCCTCTTTCCTCCTTGACAGCAGGAAGGTAAGTGTAGGTCCTTTGGCATAACTAGCATAACCAAGAATAACACCAAGCTATTCTATAAACATTGGTTCATAAACAAGTGATTAAAGAATGAGCATCATTACCTTTTCTAAGCCCACAGTAGTTTTTGGTGCTGCTGCTGCTAAGTCACTTCAGTCGTGTCCGACTCTGTGCGACCCCATAGACGGCAGCCCATCAGGCTCCCCTGTCCCTGGGATTCTCCAGGCAATAACACTGGAGTGGGTTGCCATTTACTTCTCCAATTTTTGGTGCTAGTAAGCATTTTAGCCCCTGTAATGTGTTCAATACCTGTGTTCCCTGGGAGCACAGGTTTAGAAAGAGATAGAATTTAACTGTCAGATTATAGGAATAAAAGGGCTGGGCAGCCATATACACTTGGCAAATGCTTACTGTTAGCTCTTTAAGAAATGTATGCACATCAGCATGCTGAAGGCTGTGTTGATCTCTTAAATTTAAAAAAGGAAAATGTTTAATTTTACTTAGCAGTCAAATTGGAGCTACAGAAAGTATTTTTCACTTGTTACTTTTTTGGCATACCTTTTTATGTAAGCCAGAAGAAATTTCCCAATACCAGCTTTTGCTCCATGCCCTTCTAATATAGGTTGCTAAGAGCTGAGTCTCTTAAGCCTTTTATGCTGCAAGGCTTCCCCCAGGTCACTCTACTGAGGGGACCCTGCAGGTGTGCTCAGGGGAAGGGACAATGACTCCTTTCCGTGTAACCAGCAGTTAGAGGTGAAATGGTTGAAGTACCAACTGAATTATTCTTGGCACAAAGGTCAGGATGCATTGTGAGGAAAAGAGAATAAAGGCTTCCTCTCTTTACAATAATCCTGAGGGAAGTCTGACCCACCAAGGGCCATCTGTCATGCTTTCTAGCATTTATCTTCTTCACTGGGAACATGCCTATAATGTCTCTGGAAGAGGTATTTGTCTAGGTCTTATCTAATCATAAATTGATTTTTAATTTAAAACATTATTGGGCAGTGGAATGGGGATGGCTGCATAGTTTCTAAATTTTCTCAAATTCCCCAATGCAAGTCAGACACATCATTGAAGAGGAGGATAACATATGAAAAATCCATATCTTTAAAACAAACATGGGTCAGGGAATAACCCTGAAACCCAAAATACTGGTAGGTGGTTACACTGGTGGGTGGTTACACTGGTAGGTAGGGTTAGCATCAGGGCGCTGGGGTGGCAGATGATGTAAGGAAGAGGGTGCTTGAAGCCTCTTGGCTGATCCCCCCAAAAGAGGATCTGGCCCCAGGTAGAAGCAACCAGAGCAATGGGTCTGCAGACTATGCAAAACTGAGAAGCCCATGTAGGCCCTAGGCATCAGGTTTGTGCAGCAGAGGGACTGACGGTCACAGGGCAACCAGGGAGCTCATGCTGGTCACAAACACTGAGGAAGCTGCAGGAGCAGACACTGACCCACACAGAGCAGGAGCCCTGGGCAGGATAGATAGAAGGTACTCCTGGGTTGGGGGTTACAGCAAACTAGATTGCAGAGAGACAGAGAGACAAAAGCCCTCCATCCCCAGAGGAAGGCCCACTGGAAGGCCAGTGAACATGGTCCTTGGTCCTGATGGTTTCTTTAAATACTATGTACTTCCTAGTTCTGAATGATGGACATTTCTAGGAACTGTGACAAACCGATAGCAATGTCCATCCCTAATGGTGGTGGTGGTGGTTTAGTCACTAAGTTGTGTCCAACTCTTGCGATCTGTAGCCTGCCAGGCTCCTCTGTCCATGGGACTCTCCAGGCAAGAATACTGGAGTGAGTTGCCATTCCCTTCTCTAGGGGATCTTCCTGACCCAGGAATAGAACCTGGGTCTCCTGCATTGCAGGCAGATTCTTTACCGAATGAGTTATGAGGGAAGCCAGATAGCATTTTCGAAATACATTCTCCATTGAGTGGGGGCAGAGCACCATAGAAATTAATTCCATAACTTGGCAAAGAAGCATACAAAGAGATTCTGGGACATCATGTGACACCTGAGGAGGGTCATGTCAAAAGTCACAGAAGCCAGTCTGAAGAGGTTTCCATTCACCAAAGACAGGAAAATGTGAGAATCAGAAACGTAACTACTATAAAAGATATATGCACCCCAGTGTTCACAGCAGCACTATTTACAATTTCAGGACATGGAAGCAACCTAAATGTCCATCAAAAGATAAAAGGATAAAGACTATGTGGTACACATATACAATGGAATACTACTCAGACATAAAAAAGAATGAAATAATGCTATTTGCAGCAACCATAGATGGACCTAGAGATTATCATACTAAATGAAGTCAGACAGAGAAAGACAAATATAGGATATTACTCATATGTAGAACCTAAAAAATAATGATACCAATGAACCTTTTAACAAAAAGAAATAGACTCACAGACATAGAAAACAAGCATGATTACCAAAGGGTATATGAAAGGGATAAATCTGGAGTTTGGGATTAACCACAAACACTACTCTACATAAAATAGGCAAGCAACAAGAACCTACTGTGTAGTATAGGGAACTATTCTTGATATCTTACAATAACCTATAATGTAAAAGAATCTGAAAAATATATGTATATATAACTGAATCACTTTACTGTATACCTGAAACACTTTACTGTATTCCTGAAATACTGTATACCTGAAAATATAGTAAACCAACTATATTTAAAATAAAAATATATTGAATATATAAGGATGTATGGGCTTATAACAACATTTAATAAAGCATGTGAATGAGGGAGGGGAGGGAAAGGAAAGAAATGGGAGGGGAGGGGGTGGAAGGGGGAGAAGAGGAGAGATAACAGCCACTGGTCAGCACTGGGATGCCCACAGCACCGTTCACTCTGCCAGCTGGCAATTAAAGGGGCGGATTTCAGCATTGATCCTCCCTCTCCCTTGTGTAATGTACCTGGGCAACCAAATAGCTCTTAATTGATGAGGGACAGTGGTTTTGTACTGAAGGATTCTATTAAAGTGGAAGAAACTGTGCCTAATGTGATACAACATATGAAATGCAGGAACTGTGGGTAGAGAATAAATAGCTCCAGAAGAAAGAAAGCAGCCAGTCTCTTCAACACATCAATGAATAGAAAAGTACGCACATGGATGTTCTGCTGGAGAAGAAAGGACACCATCAGACACGTGGACAGACCAAATGTAGGTGTGGATAGCCTGAAGCTGCTTTAACAAGGCAGCCACACAAATATGACTGGGTATGGTTTGCGCATTATAGGATGCCAGGGAAACACTGGGGATTTTGTTGGTAGTATAATAGTATTGTTGTTCAGTTTTAAAAGTCCATTATCTTTTAGCAAAGAATTCTCAAGTATGTAGCGGGAAATGATGAGAGGTCTGAGTTTGAATTTAAATATTTCACCATCAAACATAACAAAAATTTGGGGAAATCTTGATAATTATTGATTCAGATGATGAGCATACAGGGTAAACTATTCTCTATAGTTTGGTATGTGTTTAAACATATCACAAAAAAATGTCCCTACAAATATTGTGAGGGAAAAGGCACCTAAATTATACATATTTATAATTAACTACTATTAAAAGATAAAGTATCTGAAGCAGGAAATTCTATTCAGAATCTTCCATCTAGGTTCCTCCCCACCTCTCCCCATCCCTCTTAGCCCAGCCCCTCCCCATTCTCCCTCTTTCTTGCTCATAAAGCCACACCAACCTGTGTCCAGATGGCTTGGAACTGCCAACTGAAGGGACAGACTAACGGGCATGTGTGTGGGTTATCTTCCCAGCACTGCCAGAGCAGCCAGCTCCCTGCTGAACTGCTAATGGGACCTTAACTGCAAACTCCATTTCCCTACATCAATAAAGAGGCCCACATCCAGAACATTTTCAAATGAAGTAGGTAGTTACAATGCAACAAGTAGAAAGCCCTGACATTTCAACTTCAGAGCCAGCAAATGATTATAGGCTTTCAGAATGAAGCATTACATGCTTCTGTCACAAGAGATGAGGCCAACTGTTCAATGGGGTGTTGCTCTGCTAGTCCCAGAGTGTGGCTTGAAAGCAGAAAGAGCAATTCCTAGGTGCATTCACAGATGGATGAGTGAGATTCAGGTCACTTTAATGACAATGGACTACAAATTGTTGTTAGCATCCTGACGGAACCATTATCTGCATGGTACATGCACAGCATCTGGATGCTTTGCTTAGCTCTCAGACTCACTAGCTAATCCTGAGGCCACAGTTTTTCCAGGTGGAGAGACTTGGACTGTTAAGGCTGTATGGGCAATGGAGACCCTTCTCTGAGATCAGAATACCATGGGAATCCAAGGATCCCTCGAGGGGGAGGAAGGTCCCAGCCCAGTAATGATTTGGATTAATTTAAACTGGGTGATGGGGCTTGCAGTCATACTTAACTTCGCAAAAAAGATTCAAGAAATATTTCTGGCTCATGGAAGTCTGAGGCTGCAGGTGCACATGTGCTGCATGCATTCACTAGATGAGGCAATCCTGCAAGAGGTCAATACTCAGGTCTGACTTTCCTTCTGAACTTCAGGGATGGAGAAGGACAGAGGCAACCCTGCGTAAGTGGTAAGAAGAGTGTCAGAGAAGAGTTCAACATGCCGAAGTGCAGGATAGTAACTTGGAAATAAATAATCTAAGTCTTAGAAACCCATGATGCCAAGCTACAGAATTCAAAGGAGAAAAGCAGAGTGAGGGTGAGGCTCAGTGGAGAACCCAGCCCTAATGATACCCAGGGAAACTCTACAGTCTAGGGAGCCACCATGCTGAGGACTAAAGAGTCTCCCATGACTTCCCAGGCACAACTCCATGGATTCCAGGGAAGCTTCATTATTCAGAGCCAACAATTCCTCCCACACCTGGCCATGCTGTTCTCCTTTGGGCACCTTGGAAGCTAAGATCACCCTTATTTGCATCTCTTCACTGCACCTAGAACAACAATGTTCAATGCAAGCATGAGTTTTGGTTGACCTAAAACCTCTGTAACATGCCACAGAACGTGCCCAAACACTAGACAGAAACAGACAAAACTTCTTTTCTAGGTGGCTAGGGAGAGAATAATTTTATTCCTATTTATTATGATTTTCCTAACTGTCAGTATAATACCTCTCTCTCTCTTCATATACTAAACACACACACACACATACAATTTGGCTACACATGGCAAGAACCTTTGGGCACTCCCACTATGGGTAATGATTTGAGGAGAACATCTCTGTGCACCAATGTTCCTTTCTTTCTAGCTTTTATGTTGGAAGCCCAAGGGAAAGAATAATAATTTTATTTAAGATTAAAAGACACAGTTAAGTGAAGGGGTTTCATGATTTAAGATTTGTTGCAGATTCTCAAAGCTCTAATTTACTTCTTAATTTTTGAGCATGGATTCTAACAGATTGTGTTCTGTATTTTTAGGAGAAATGTTTGATGATTTGGCTGTAACATCAAACTCATCCAGCCAGATGCAAGCAACATAACCCATGATCGGCACTCCGAGATACTGGCCCTCTGTCCGCCCGCTTCCTGCTCACCTAGCACCAGATCAGCTCCAGCATTTTTGCTGCTGCCTAATGAACAGTCTGAGTCATCTACAGAGCGAGAGCTAAAAGCACAATCTAAAAGGGACAGCCTTGAAAGTAGTAATTATATATCCTCAATTTAAAATTGCTTGAGTTGAGAGATTCAAAATCTATTTGGGGAATGAATAATGATACACTGATAACTGGCACATCAACCTTCCGCTTTTAAACACTCATTTGGAAAAACTAGCAACAAAATGCCAATGAAATAAAAAATGAAATCTTATTTCTTGCACACATCTTATTTGCTGCATTCTTCACATGATTCCACTGTCATGATTTCAAAATTATTAAGAACACTGATAAAGTGACTGAAAAAATGACATATTGGGCTACTAATGCAGTATTTAGTACATTTATATATAAGGCGATTATATTGATATGTTTTTGTTTGCTTTCTATCTTGCATTTTTTTTATTTGTCACAATATTCTTTGTTCTTTGTATTTTTCTTTTCTGTATTCTTTTTGATAAACTAAAATGTGTTTTAGTATTCTATTATAGTTACTTTACTAAGTGATACTTTGTGTTATGTTTAATGGTGGCTCTATACTTTATAATATGCATATTTTAATTTATCAATGTCTACTATAATATTATATTATTTACCTATCATATGATACTTACAGCTGTCTACGTTCAACTCCTCTCTCCCCTCCTTTGTGATACTACTGTCTAATGTTCTTTCCACATGTAAACTTGCCCATATATTGTATTATGTTTTGCTTTAAATGGTTAATTGTCTTTTGAAGAAATTAAGAAATGAGAAAGTCTTTTACATTTGCTTATATATTTCCACGTATCTGAGATCTTCAATCCTTCAATAGACCCAAGTTTCCATTTGGTGTAATTGTCCTTCAGCCTGAAGAAACATTTTTTTAAAAATATTTTATTTTATTTTTTAACTTTACAATATTGTATTGCTTTTGTCATATATCAACATGAATCTACAATTATGTAAAGTTTAAAAATAAAATAAAATTAAAAAAAAAAAAAACAAAAAAACATGAATCTGCCACAATGTATCAAGTAGCCCAGCACTCTTCTGCTGGTGATGGATTCTCTCTCTCATTAACCATTTTTTTCAATACACATTTTAAAGGATACTTCCCTTGGAAATATAAATTTTTACTATATCCTTCTCTCTCTCTTCCTCTCCTTTGGAGATGTTAATCCATTGTTATTTTTTTTTAATTATTAATGGAAGGATAATTGTTTTACAGTATTGCACTGGCTTCTACCAAACATCAACATGAATCAGCCATAGGTTCACCCCTGTCTCCTCCCACCTGAACACCCCTACCACCTCTCTCCCCATCCCACCCCTCTGTGTTGTTACTGAGTCACGGTTTGAGTTCCCTGAGTAAAACAGTAAATTCCCATTGGCTATCTATTTTACAGATGGTAATGTAAGTTTCCATGTTACTCTCTCATACATCTCTCCTTCTCCTTCCTCCCCCTGCCCCCATAGCGATAGTTCTGTTCTCTATGCCTGTGTTTCCACTGCTGCTCTGCAAATAGGCTCATCAGTACTATCTTTCTAGATTATACATATATATATATATATACACACACACACATATATATATATGCATTAGTATATGATAATTGCTTTTTTCTTTTTGACTTATTTCACTCTGTATAAAGACTCTAGGTTCATCCACCATATTACAACAGACTCAAATGTGTTCCTTTGTATGGCTGAGTAATATTCCATTGTATATATGAACCATAGCTTCTTTACCCATTCATCTGTTGATGAACATCTAGGTCACTTCCATGTCTTAGCTATTGTAAATACAGCTGCAATAAACAGTCGGTTACATGTGTCTTTTTCAATTTTGTTTTCCTCAGGGTATATGCCTAGTAGTGGGATTTCTGGGTCATATGGTGGTTTTATTACTAGTTTGTAAAGGAATCTCAATACTGTTCTCCATAGTGGCTGTGTTAATATGCATTCCCAGCCACAGTGTAAGAGGGTTCCACTTTCTCCACACTCTCCAGCATTTATTGGTTGCAGATTTTTTTTGATGATGGCCATTCTGACCACACACTGGTGTGGTGTGGTCAGAATGTAGTTTTGATTTGTAGTTTTGAGTTACAAATCTCTTTGTAGTTTTGATTTGCATTTCTCTAATAATGAGTGATGTTGAGCATCTTTTCCTGTGTTTTTAGACATCTGTATGTTTTCCTTGGAGAAATGTCTGTTTAGGTCTTTTTCCATTTTTTGATTGGGTTGTGTGTTTTTCTGGTATTGACTTCTATGCTGCTGCTAAGTCACTTCAGTCATGTCCGATTCTGTGCAACCCCATAGATGGCAGCCCACTGGGCTCCTCTGTCCCTGGGATTCTCTAGGCAAGAATACTGGAGTGGGTTGCCATTTCCTTCTCCAATGCATGCATGCATGCTAAGTTGCTTCAGTTGTGTCCAACTCTGTGTGACCCCATGGACAACAGCCCACCAGGCTCCTCTGTCCACGGAATTCTCCAGGCAAGAGTGGGTTGCCATTTCTTCTCCAATTGACTTCTATGAGCTGCTTGTATATTTTTGAAATTAATCTTTTGTCATTTGTTTCAGTTGCTATTATGTTTTCCCATTCTGAGGGCTATCTTTTCACCTTGTTATAGATTCCCTTGCTGTGCAAAAGCTTTTAAGTTTGATTAGGGTATTTCCTGGTAGCTCAGACAGTAAAGAATCTCCCTGCAATGTGGGAAAGTAGGGTTTGATCCCTGAGTTGAGAAGATCCCCTGGAAAAGGGAAAAGCAACCCACTCTGGTATTTTTACCTGGAAACCTAAGTTTAATTAGGTCTTACTTGTTTATTTTTGTTTTTGTTTACATTACTGTAGGAGATGGGTCACAGAGGATCTTGCTGTGATTTATGACATAGAGTGTTCTGCCTACGTTTTCCTCTAGGAGTTTTATAGTTTCTTGTCTTTAATCCATTTTGAGTTTACTTTTGTGTATGGTGTTAGGAAATGTTCTAATTTCATTCTTTTCACCATAGTTGTCCAGTTTTCCCAACATCACTTATTGAAGAGGCTTTACCTTTCCCCATTGTATATTCCTGCTCCTTTGTCAAAAATAAGTTATCCATAGGTGTCTAAGGTTATCTCTGCGCTTTCTATCTTGTTCCATTGGTCTATATTTCTGTTTTTGTGCTAGTACCATACTGTTTTGATGACTAAGCATTGTACTATAGTCTGAAGCCTGGAAGTTTTATTCCACCAGCTCCATTCTTCCTTCTCAAGATTGCTTTGGCTATCCGGGGTCTTCTGTGTTTCCCTATGAATTGTGAGATTTTTTTACTCTAGTTCTGTGAAAAATGCTATGGTAATTTGATAAGGATTGCATTGAATGTGTAGATTACATTTAGTAGTATAGTCATTTTCACAATATTGATTCTTTCCAACCCAGGAACAAGGGCTATCTCTCCATCTGTTTATGTTGTCTTTGATTTCTTTCAACACTGTCTTATACTTTTCTGTATACAGCTCTTTTGTCTCCTTAGGTAGGTTTATTCCTAGGTATTTTATTCTTTTTGTTGCAGTGGTAAATGGGATTGATTCCTTCATCTCTCTTTCTGATATTTCACTGTTAGTGTATAGGAATATAAGTAATTTCTGTATTGATTTTGTGTCCTCTACCACTTTGTTAAATTCACAGAGTACCTTTGGCAATTTTCTGATGGTATATTTAGGGTTTTCTTTTTTTAATTAATTAATTTATTTTAATCAGAGGATAATCAGATCAGATCAGTCGCACAGTCGTGTCCGACTCTTTGAAACCCCATGAACTGCAGCACGCCAGGCCTCCCTGTCCATCACCAACTCCCAGAGTTCACTCAGACTCATGTCCATCGAGTCAGTGATGCCATCCAGACATCACATCCTCTGTCGTTCCCTTCTCCTCTTGCCCCCAATCCCTCCCAGCATGAGAGTCTTTTCCAATGAGTCAACTCTTCACATGAGGTGGCCAAAGTACTGGAGTTTCAGCTTTAGCATCATTCCTTCCAAAGAAATCCCAGGGCTGATCTCCTTGCAGTCCAAGGGACTCTCAAGAGTCTTCTCCAACACCACAGTTCAAAAGCATCAATTTTTCGGTGCTCAGCCTTCTTCACAGTCCAACTCTCACATCCATACATGACCACAGGAAAAACCATAGCCTTGACTAGATGAACCTTTGTTGGCAAAGTAATGTCTCTACTTTTGAATATGCTATCTAGGTTGGTCATAACTTTCCTTCCAAGGAGTAAGTGTCTTTTAATTTCATGGCTGCATAACTTTACACTATTGTGATGGTTTTTGCCGTACATTGACATGAATAAGCCATAGGCACACATTTGGCCCCTTCCTGAACTCCACTGCCTCCTCACCCCATCTCTCTGGGTTGACTCAGAGAGAGGGCTTTGAGTGTCATGCTTCATGCATTGAACTTGCACTGGTCATCTATTTTACATACAGTAATATACAAGTTTCAATGCTTCTCTCAAATCATCCCACCTTCACTTTCTCCTACAAAGTCCAAAGGTCTGTTCTTCATATCTGTGTTTCTTTTGCTGCTTGGAATATAGGATCATCATTGCCATCTTTCTAAATTCCCTATATATGCTTTAATATACAGCATTTGTGTTTCTATTTCTGACTTACTTCAACCTGTGTAATAGGCTCCAGTTTTATCCACCTCAGAAGAACTGACTCAAATGTGTTACTTTTTATAGCTGAGTAACATTCCATTGTCGGAGAAGGCAATGGCAACCCACTCCAGTACTCTTGCCTGGAAAATCCCATGGATGGAGGGGCCTGGTGGGCTGCAGTCCATGGGGTTGCTAGGAGTTGGACACGACTGAGCGACTTCACTTTATTTTTTCACTTTCATGCATTGGAGAAGGAAATGGCAACCCGCTCCAGTGTTCTTGCCTGGAGAATCCCAGGGATGGGGGAACCTGGTGGGCTGCCGTCTATGGGGTCGCACAGAGTTGGACACGACTGAAGCGACTTAGCAGCAGCAGCAGCAGCAACATTCTATTGTATATATATACTACAACTTCCATTGTGTGTGTGTGTGTGTGTGTGTGTGTATGTATATATATGTGTGTATATGTATGTATGCATATATGTATGTGTATATATATATATATATATATATAGGCAGTATATTCATCTGCCAATGGACATCTTGGTTGCTTCCATGTCCTAGCTATTGCAAACGTGCTGCAGTGAACACTGTGGTACATGTGTCTCCTTAAATTCTGGTATCCTCAGTGTGTGTGCCCAGCAGTGGGATTGCTGGGTCATATAGCAGTTCTATTTCCAGTTTTTTAAAGGAATCTCCACACTGTTTTCCATAGTGGTGATACCAGTTTGCATTCCCCAAAACAGTGTAAGAGTGTTCCCTTTTTACAGACCCCTTGCAGCATTTATTGTTTATAGACTTTTTGATGACGACCATTCTGACTGACATGAGATGATACCTCATTGTGGTTTAGATTTGCATTTCTATAATAATGAGTGATGTTGAGCATCTTTTCAGATGTTTATTAGCCATCTGCATGTCTTCTTTGGAACAATGTCTGTTTAGGTCTTTTGCCCACTTTTTGATGGGGTTATTTTTCTGGTGTTAAGCTGCATGAGCTCCTTGTATATGTTGGAGATTAATTCTTTGTCATTTGTTTTGTTTGCTATTTTCTCCCATTTTGAAGGCTGCCTTTTCACCTAGCTTATAGTTTCCTTTGTTGTGCAAAAGCTTTTAAGTTTAATTTGGTCCCATTTATTTATTTTTGTTTTTATTTCCAATACTCTGGGAGGTGGGTCATAGAGGATCCTGCTGTGATTTATGTCAAAGAGTGTTCTGCCTATGTTTTCCTCTAAGAGTTTTATACTTTCTCATCTTACATTTAGATCATTAATCCATTTTGAGTTTATTTTTGTGTATGGTGTTAGAAAGTTTCATTCTGTTACACATGGTTGACCAGTTTCCCAGTACCACTTGTTAAAGAGATTGTCTTCTCTCCATTGTATATTTTTGCCTTCTTTTTCAAAGATAAGGGGTCTGTAAGTGCACAGATTTATCTCTGGGCTTTCTATTTTGTTCCACTGAGCTATATTTCTGTCTCTGTGTCATTACCATACTGTCCTGATGACTGTAGCTTTACAGTACAGTCTGAAGTCAGGAAGGTTGATTCCTCCCGTTCCATTTTTGTTTCTCAAGATTGTTTTATCTATTTGAGGTTTTTTTTCTTTGTGTGTGTGTGTGTGTGTGTGTGTTTCCATACAAACTGTGAAATTATTTGATCTAGTTCTGTGAAAAATACTGCTGATAGGTTGATAGGGATTGCCTTGAATCTATAGATTGCTTTGGGTAGTATACTCATTTTCACTATATTGATTCTTTCTATCCATGAACATGGTATGTTTTTCCATCTATTTGTGTCGTCTTTGATTTCTTTCATTAGTGTTTTATAGTTTTCTATATATAGTTTTTTTTTTTCTTTAGGTAGATTTATTGCTACTTATTCTTTTCTTTGCAATGGTGAATGAGATTCTTTCCTTAATTTCTCCTTCTGTGTTTTCATTGCTAGTGTATAGGCATGCAAAGAATTTCTGTGTATTGATTTTATATCCTGCAAGTTTACTATATTCATTGATTAGTGCTAGTAATTTTCTGGTGGTATCTTTAGGGTTTTCTATGAAGAAGATCATGTCTTCCACAAATAGTGAGAGTTTTACTTTTTCTTTTCCAATCTGGATTCCTTTTATTTCTTTTTCTTCTTTTATTGCTGTGGACTTATTGCTAGGACTTCCAAAACTATGTTGAATAGTAGTGGTGAGAGTGGGCAGCCTTGTCATGTTCTGGACTTTAGAGGAAATGCTTTCAATTTTTTGGCATTGAGGATAATGTCTGCTGTGGGTTTGTCACATATGCTTTTATTATGCTGAGGTATGTTCCTTTTATGCCTGATTTCTAGAGAGTTTGTATCATACAAGTGTGTTGAATTCTGTCAAAGGGTTTCTCTGCATCTATTGAGATAATCATATAGTTTTTATATTTCAGTTTGTTAATATGGTGTATCACACTGATTTTCAAATACTGAAGAATCCTTGCATCCCTGGAATAAAGCCCATTTGGTCAGGATGTATAATATTATAAATATGTTTTTTTATTCTGTTTGCTAGAATTTTATTGAGGAATTTTGCATCGATGTTCATCAGTGATATTGCCCTGTAGTTTTATTTATTTATTTATTTATTTTTCTGGCATCTTTGTCTAGTTTGGTATCAGGGTGATGGTGGCCTCATAGAATCATTTTGGGAGTTTGCCTTTCTCTGCAATTTTCTGGAAGAGTTTGTGTTAGCTCTCCTCTAAATTTTTGGTACAATTCACGGGTGAATTCATCTGCTCCCAGGCTTTTGTTTCTTGGAAAAATTTTTATTACAGTTCTAATTTCTGTGCTTGTGATTGGTCTATTCATATTTTCTATTTTTCCTGGTTCAGTTTTGGAAGGTTATACTTTTCTAAGAATTTGTCCATTTCTTCAAAGTTGTGCATTTTATTGGCACATAGTTGCTCATAGTAATCTCTTAGAATCTTTGTGTTTCTCTGTTGTCTACTGTGATTTCTCCATTTTCATTTTTAACAGTTTTTCTATATTGTTTATCTTCTCAAAGAACCAGCTTTTAGTGTTGTTGATTTTTGCTAGTCTCCTTTGTCTCTTTTTCATTTATTTCTGCTCTGATTTTTATGACTTTTTTCCTTCTACTAACTTTGGGTTTTTTCTTTTCTTCTTTTCCTGTTTGCTTTAGGTGTAAAGTTAGGTTGTTTAGTTTCTCTAGTTTCTTGAGGTAGGCTTGTATTTCCCTCTTACACTGCTTTTACTGAATCCCATGGGTTTGGGGTTGTCATGTTTCCATCATCATATGCTTCTATACCTTTTTTTTACATTTCTTTCATGACAAGCATGCTGGTTAGCCTCCATATGTTTGTTTGTTTGTTTTCTTCCTGTAGTTGATATCTAATCTTGCCACATTCTGATCAGAAAAGATGCTTGAAATGATTTCAACTTTTTTGAATTTACCAAGGCTAGATTAGTGGCCCATGATGTGATCTATCCTGGAGAATGTTCCATGTGCATTTGAAGAAAAGGTTAAATGCTTTTGGGTGAAATGCCCTATAGATATCTATTTCATACTTTGTATCATTTAAAACTTGTGTTTCCTTGTTAATTTTCTGTTTGGTTAATCTATTCACTGGCATGAGTAGGGTATTAAAATACCCGCTATTATTGTGTTAGTTAATTTTCCCTTTCATAATTGTTAGCATTTAGCTTATACAGTGAGTTGCTTCTACGTTGGGTGCATATATACTAACAATTGTTGTATCTTCTTCTTGGATTGATCCCTTGATCATTATGTAGTGTCCTTCTTTGTCTCTTTTCACAGTCTTTATTTCAAAATCTATTTTATCTGATATGAGTATTGCTACTTCCACATTCTTTTGGTCTCCATTTGCATGAAATGATTTTTCAGCCCCTCACTTTCAGTCTGTATGTGTCTCTAGGTTTGAGGTGGGTCTCTTGTAGACAGCATATATATAGGTTTTGTTTTACTATCCATTTGGCAAGTCTTTGTCTTTTGGTTGGAGCATTTAACTCATTTACACTTAATGTAATTACTGATAAGTATGGATCTGTTACCATTTACTTGTTGTTTGGGGTTTGTTTTTATAAGCCTTTTCTGTTTTTCTTGTCTAGAGAAGATCCTTTAGCATTTGTTGGAGAGCTGAATCCTCTTAGCTTTTGCTTGTCTGTAAAGTTTTTGATTTCTCTTTCATATTGGAATGAGATCCTTACTGGGTAGAGTAATCTTGGTTGGAGATTTTTCTCTTTCATCACTTTAAGTCCGTCCTGCCATTTCTTTCTGGCCTGAAGAGTTTCTATTAAAAGATCAGCTGTAATCCTTATGAGGATCCCCTTGTGTGCTATTTGTTGCTTTTCCCTTGCTACTTTTAATATTTTCTGTGTGTTTAATTTTTGTTCAGTTCAGTTCAGTTACTCAGTCGTGTCCGACTCTTTGCGACCCCATGAATCGCAGCATGCCAGGCCTCCCTATCCATCACTAACTCCCAGAGTTCACTCAGACTCACGTCCATCGAGTCAGTGATACCATCCAGCCATCTCATCCTCTGTCATCCCTTTCTCCTCCTGCCCCCAATCCCTCCCAGCATCACAGTCTTTTCCAATGAGTCAACTCTTTGCATGAGGTGGCCAAAGTACTGGACTTTCAGCTTTAGCATCATTCCTTCCAAAGAAATCCCAGGGCTGATCTTCTTCAGAATGGACTGGTTGGATCTCCTTGCAGTCCTAGGGACTCTCAAGAGTCTTCTCCAACACCACAGTTCAAAGGCATCAATTCTTCGGCACTCAGCCTTCTTCACAGTCCAACTCTCACATCCACACATGACCACTGTTAAAACCATAGCCTTGACTAGATGGACCTTAGTTGGCAAAGTAATGTCTCTGCTTTTGAATATGCTATCTAGGTTGGTCATAACTTTTCTTCCAAGGAGTAAGGGTCTTTTAATCAATTTATTAATGTGTCTCTTGTGTGTTTCACCTTGGGTTTATCCTGTTTGGGACCCTTTGGGCTTCTTGGACTTGGATGGCTATTTCCTTCTCCATTTGAGGGAAGTTTTCTACTATTATCTCCTCAAATATTTTCTCATGCACTATCTTTTCTGTCTTCTTCTGGGACAGAAGATTTGAATGCTGGGGCATTTAACATTGTCCCAGAGGTCTCTGAGGTTATCCTCATTTCTTCCGCCTTTTTCCTCTCTGCTTCATTTACTTCAACCATTCTATCTTCCACTTCACTTATCCTTTCTTCTGCCTCAGTTATTCTACTATTTGTTCCTTTCAGAGTGTTTTTAATCTCAGTTAATACATTATTCTTTATTGATTACTTTTTTTTAATTTCTTCTAGGTCCTTGTTAAACATTCTGTCTTCTCAATCCATGTCTCTAGTCTATTTATCTGTATCTCCATTTTGTTATCAAGGTATTGAATCATCTTTACTATTATTATTCTCAATACTTTTTCAGGTAGACTCCCTGTTTACTCCTCTTTGTTTGGCTTGCTGTTTTTTTTTTTTTTTTTTTTAATCATGTTCCTTAACCTGCTGGATATTTCTGTGCCTTTTCATTTTGTTGAGTTGCTGTGTTTTGGGTGCCATTTCTTCAGGATGGAAGGTTGTGGTTCCTCATAATTGTGGAGTCTTCTCCCTGTGGGTGGGAATGGACCAGTGGCTTGGTTGGGTGAACTTTTGTCTGTGTTCTAGTGGGTGGAGCTGGATCTCTTCTCTCTGGAGTGGAATTAAGTATACAGTAGTGAGTTTTGGGGTGTCTGTGGATTTGGTAGGGCTTTAGGCAGACCACATTTTAATGTTCAGGGTTGTGTTTCTGTTTTGCTGGAGAAGTGTTTGCTGTTTAGTGTGGTGTGTCTTGCACCAGAACTTGTTGGTTCTTTGGTGGACCTTGGCTTCTGTGTAGGTATGGACTGTTGGGTGGGAACTTGTCTATTAATGTTACCTGAGCTCAGGAGTTCTCTGATGTTATAAAGTACTGGAGTTGAGCCTCTCGCCCCTTGATTTCAGTCCCCCTCTTACACTAGCCTCAAGACTTCTCCATCCATATAGCACAGAAGATAAAACCCCTAGGTTAATGGTGAAATAACTCTCCACGGCCAGGAACACCCAGAGAAATTCACAGAGTTATATAGAGAAGAGAAAAGGGAGGAATGAGATAGAGGTGACCAGGGGGAGAAAAGGGAGAGTCAAAAGGGGAGAGAGCAATCAAGTGAAAGTGCAAGTCACTCAGTCGTGTCCGACTCTTTGTTACCTCATGGACTATACAGTCCATGGAATTCTCTAGGCCAGAATTCTGGTGTGTGTTGCCTCTCACTTCTCCAGAGGGTCTTTTCAATCCAGGGACTGAACCCAGGTCTCCTGCATTGCAAGCAGATTCTTTAATAGCTGAGCCACAAGGGAAGCCCAAGAATACTGTAATGGATAGCCTATCCCTTCTTCAGCGGATCTTCCTGACCCAGGACTTGAACTGGGGTCTCCTGCATGGTAGGTGGATTATTTACCAACTGAGCTAACAGGGAATCAAGAGCAATCAAGCCAGTAGTCATATCCCTAAGTGAAAATGGATACTGAAAATTAGATTTTAAAGGTAAAAAATTGATAACAAATATCAAAAAGCAAAGATTAGAAACCTAGAATAGTTTTCTCAAAAATACAATCTAAAAAGCACAAAACAAAATCAATTACAAAAATTAAATATATATATAGGGAATTTGTTTTAGAAAAATAGAGTTTTTTTTAAGAAAAGTAATAGTAGGCTATAAAAATAAAAGTTAAAGGAGTAATAAAGAATGAATTTTATTTAATTAAAAAGTAGTAATAGTAAGAATATATATAGGAATTTCTCTGGAGATGTTGTGGGCAGTGTGGGTCAGTTCAGTGTCAGATCATCCCTTATTCTGGCTTCTACTTCTTCTCAAGGTCTATATTGCCCCTTCAATGCAGTCTCAGCATTAACTGCAGCTTTTCAATCTGTTGCACATTTCACTTCTGGGGGTGGTTCCCCTTCTTTGTTTATTTTGGATCCCTCTGTTTGCAAGTCTCTTCAGGGTCTAATTTCTAACCTGAGATGAGAGCGTGAAGGTGGGCGCTTATTCATGCTCACTTGTTCAGTTGTGCTGTGGAAAGGGAGAGACACTGCTAAGAAATACCACTGGCATGTGTGGGGAGTGCTTGCAGTAAAGGGACCACACTGGGTTTGCCACAGCCTAAGGCAGTGTGTACTCCCTGGTCCACACTGCTCAGGCTCCAGGGTGCCCTGCAAGGGCACCGTCTCAAGTGGGCCTTGCATTTCGTGCACTTCCTTGGTCTAAGCTTCTTAGGCTCCTGGGTACTCCGTAAGGGCCCAGACCCAGATTGGCTGTGTGGTTTTGCACTTCCTATGTCCAAGTTACTCAGGCAACGGGGTGTTTGACTAGTGTACTGTCCCAGGTGGACCATGAGTCTTATGTACTTCCCTGGTCCCAGGTGCTTGATTTCCCCAGTGTGCTGCAGGGGCACAGTCCCAGGTGTGTCTCCTCTGGGGAACTGATCTCAGGCTGTGACACTCGTGGCTGATGTGAACCATCCAGGATCCCAGGATGATGTGATCGGCAACCTGCAGCCTGCTCACAGTTCAGTGGGTGATGCGGTGTCTAGGGTGAGATTGCAGTGGCCTCTGGCCTTCTGCCTTTAGGTGTTGAACATCTGCCTCTCTGCCTCTGGGGAGGGAAGACCCTAAATGGCAGCTGGCTTGCTCTCCTTTTGTATTTGCTAAGGCACACTCCTTTGTGCTGTGAGCCATGCCAGGGTCACCAGGCAATGTTAGAGCCTTCTGACAGGAAAGGTCCTTTTATTCTCTCTCTCTCTTTTTTTTTTTTGGTCTCTCTGGTGATTCCATGGTTCGGATTGCTATTTGCTAGGTCACATTAGCCCCTTCAGATTGTCCTCGGGGCATTCAAGCCTGGTTCTTACCCTAAGAACCCTAAGAACCTACATACGATACAGCCTGCACCTCCTTTCCCAGCCCCAACTCACTGCTGCTGGGAGTGAGTGTCAGAGCCATTTCTCTGCTGCTAATTACTGTTAGGCGCATATTCTGTTTTTGTTTTTTTCTTTTCTTTTTTTTCTGGTTACGTTCCCCTCTGAGATTCCAAAGTTCCCCAGTGACCCACCTATAATAGGGTTTCCTAGTATGTAGAAACTTCTTCTCCTTCATGACTCTTTCCCCAGGATATGTCTCCATTACTAAATCCTTTGTCTCTGTTTTTGTCTTTTGTATTTTGTCCTATCTCCTTTTGAAGGGATTAGGTTGTCTTCTGGGTGTCTGGTGTCCTTTGCCAGCGTTCAAATGTCATTTTGTGGAAGTTGCTCCACATTCAAATGACCTTTTCATGAATTTGTAGGGGAGAAAGTGGTTCCCTGTCATATTCCTCGGCCATCATAGGACTGCCTCATTTTAGGGATTTCTATGTCTAATATCACTGACTTGATGGACGTGAGTCTCAGTGAACTCCGGGAGTTGGTGTTGGACAGGGAGGCCTGGCGTGCTGCAATTCATGGGGTCGCAAAGAGTCGGACACGACTGAGCAACTGATCTGATCTGATGTCTAATATCATATCATCTGCAAACAGTGAGAGTTCTACTTCTTGTTTTACAATCTAGATTCCTTTTGCTTCTTTTTCTTCTCTGATTGCCATAGCTAGCACTTCCAAAAATATGTTGAATAATAGTGGTTAGAGTGGGCAACCTTGTCTTGTTCCTGATCTTAGAGGGAATGCTTTCAGTTTTTCATCAAGAATAATGTTTTCTGTGTGTTTATCATATATGGCCTTTATTATATTGAGCTAGGTTCTTTCTATGCCCATTTTCTGAAGAGGTTTTTTTTTTTTTTACATATATAATAAATGGGTGTTGTATTTTGTTGAAAGCTTTTTCTGCATCTATTGAGGTTATCAAATGGTTTTTATCTTTCAATTTGTTAATATGGTATATCACATTGATTGATTTGCATATTCTGAAGAATCCTTGCATCCCTGGGATAAACCCAACTTGATCATGGTGCATGATCTTTTTAATGTGTTGTTGAATTCTGTTTGCTAGAATTTTGTTGAGGATTTTTGCATCTATGTTCATCAGTGATACTGACCTGTAATTTTCTTTTTTGTGTGCTGTCTTAGTCTGGTTTTGATATCAGGGTGATGGTGGCCTCATAGGAGTTGTAAGTGTTCCTTCCTCAGCAATTTTTTGGAAGAGTTTTAGAAGGATAAGGATTAGTTCTTCTCTAAATGTTTGATATAATTCCACTGTGAAGTCATCTGGCCCTGGGCTTTTGTTTCTTGGGAGTTTTTTTTTTTTTTCACATCTTCAATTTCAGTGCTTGTAATTGGATTGTTCATGATTTCTAGTTCATCTTGGTTCAGTCTTTGTAGATTGAACTTTTCTAAGAATCTGTTCATTTCTTCCAGGTTTTCCGTTTTATTGGCATATAGTTGTTTGTAAAACTCTCTTATGATCCTCTACATTTTTGCATTGTCTGTTATAACCTCTCATTTTTCATTTCTAATTTTGTTGATTTGATTCTTCTCTTTTTTTCCATTGTTATTTTTAGTTTGCATTATTTCATATGCAAAGTTAGCATATTTTAATCAACCATCTGTGTAATGTGCTGCTTCTCCCTACGTTTGCTTAATTTTTTTTTTCTTTTTTGTTGCAGCAATTTAATTATAATTTTCCTGGGTATGAATTTTCTGCCCAGGATTGGTTAAGTTTCTTTGCCCTAAAGACTTTTATTTCTCAGGTGAACTTGGAAAACATTCAGCCATTATTTCTCTATCTTCTCCCAATTCCTCTCTCCTTCTGGGGCTGCTATTATACATACTTGAGACCACTTGACCACTTAACATTTTCTCAGAGATCACTCAGGATCTGATCATTATTTCAGCACTTTTCCTTCAGTATTTCAGCTTAAATGTTTTCTACCGAAGATACAGTCTTCAAGTTCACTGATCTTTTCTTTTGCAATATATCCAATATTAAATTTCCTGTTAAGACCACATATTATTTTTTTATTTTAGACAGTTTTTATTTATTTTTTTTTTAGGTCTAGAATTTTCATTTGATTTTATTCATAGTTTTCATGCTCTACTGAGATTTCCCCTGTCTTCTTTCATTATCTTCCCATTTCCCTTCAAATCTTTAAGAATATTTATAATAGCTCTTTAATGCCCTTGTCTATTATTTCCACCATTAGTATCACTTCTGAGTCTTTTCTGTGAAGATGAACTGGTGTCAGAACAACACCAGTTGTTCTCCATATTGTTCTCCATATTGAACACCATATTGTTCTCCAACATATGGTAGGGTGAATGGTTGCGTTCTCCACACCACACACATATACAAACACCTCACACGTTTCTCAGGCTGGATTTGTGGCAACCTTGCCAAATCCACCTGCATCACTATGAACTTGACACTGACTATGATACTGGTTACAGCCAGGACATTGCCAAAATCCTCACCTGGTCCTCTACATCCTAGAACAGCAAATGCTGTATCAGGGTCCAAAGACAAGTTTGACTTCAAATGACAGCTGTGGGACATCTCCAAGGATCTGAGCTCTGTGTGGTGCACATTCTTTCCCTGCACTAGGATTTCACTGGCCATTGCCAGCCTGTATATAGTCTGTACATCCCTGAAAATACTGTAGGTGCATCATATGGTAAGATTTATATCTCCAGAACATTTTTAGATTTTTTTTAACATGCTATTAATTGAGATGATATACTCAACTAGTAAGTCCTTTTGTACATTAAAAAAGTAATTTTTTATAATACTAATACAATTATGTAAAGTTTAAAAATAAAATAAAATTTAAAAAAAAAGGAAAAAAAAGAAAAAGAAAAAAAATAAAAAATAAAATGTATGCAAAGTATTTTCTTGGGAGGCAGTAAATAAACATTTTTAAAATTTGGAAAAAAAAATAATAAAATAAAAAAGGAGTATTACCTAACAGGCTAAAAAAATTAACATATTAGATGGGAGATTCTATTAAAAAACATATGAGAATAAATTAATTTAAAATTTTATATTAGCCTGATAAACACTAAAAATTAATGAACTATATTAGTAATATTTGATATAAACATTAAAATAAGATATTAATCAGGATGACTAACTGAATAGATATAGCTGAGGATCAACTTAAAATTCAAAGACTAGATTGAGTAAATGCCAGTGGATAAGAAAACACAAAGTCATGTGAAAGATAAATGGAAAGTTAAGACAAATTCAAGACACAGGCTGAAGTGCCATCATCCAGATAACAAAAGTCCTTGAAAGAGACAAACATGAAAGCAGGTTGTGAGAAATAGGTAAAGAAAGAGGGAAGTTGAAGAATTTTAATAATTCAAGAAAAACCTACGACTGAAATGACCTATGGAGAATCAAAGATACTTCAGGTGTTTGCCCCCGGTTTCCAAAATAAGGCTTCTGAATCCCTTGTAAATAGAGGTGGATAAGAAAAACTTTTGTAACAATACTTAGTCTTTGACCCCAGTTCTCAGCACAAAGCTTGTGAAACCCTTGAAAATCCCTAAGTAGTAAAAGCACTAGGAATCTTTCGTACTAATATTTGGTCTTTGATCTTGCTTCCTGACACAGAGCTCCTAAATCCCTTGGAACTCCCTGGGTAATAGGAGAGTCTTTGCTCTAATGAGTTGACTGGATGGGCACCTGGATGGTGACTGGTCACCAGGAAGATCAAGCCATTATCAAAGCTTAGAACTTTCAGTCCCATCTCTCATTCTCTAGAGAAGGGAGAGGGTCTGGCAACAGAGTTACTAACCACCCTTATATGATGAGGGCTTTATAAAAATTCCAATAGTATGGGATTCAGGAGGTTTTCAGGTTGGTGAACACATCCACATACCAGCATATTATATACCCCAACCCACAGGGACAGAAGCTCCTGTACACGGGACCTTCCCAGATTTCTGATAAAGTGTCTCTTCATCTGGCTGTTTATCCATATCCTTTTATAAACTAGCAGAGGTAAGTGTGTCTCTGAGTTCTGTGAGCTATTCTAGCAAAAATGACTGAATCCCAAGGGGATGATGTCATGTGTGCTATGCTGTGCTTAGTTTCTCAGTCATGTCTGACTCCTTGTGACCCCTTGGACTGTAGCCTGCTAGGCTCCTCTTTCCATGGGGATTCTCCAGGCAAGAATACTGGAGTGGGTTGCACGCCCTCCTCCAGGGGATCTTCCCAACCCAGTGATAAAACCCAGGTATCCCGCATTGCAGGCGGATTCTTTACTGAGCCACGAGGGAAGGCTAAGAATACTGGAGTGGGTAGCCTATCCCTTCTCAAGGGGATCTTCCTGACTCAGGAACTGAAAGGGGGTCTCATGCATTGCAGGTGGATTCCTTACCAGCTGAGCTACCAGGGAAGCAAAAATAACTGAATCCCAAGGGGAAGGAGTCATGGGAACCTCTAATTGTAGCCAAATCAAACAGAAGTTCTGGTAACCTAGGGACCTGCGTGTGTGCGTTCTAAGTTGCTTCAGTTGTGTTTGACTCTGCGACCTCATGGACTGTTGCCCAACAGACTCCTCTGTTCATGGGATTCTCTAGGCAAGAATACTGGAATGGGTTGCCATATCCTCTTCCAGGGGATGTTCCTGAACCTGGGATTGAACTCACATCTCTTAGATTTTCTGCACTGACAGGAGGGTTCTTTACCACTAGTACCCACTAGTGGGAAGCCCAACCTGGGGACCTACTACTTGCAACTGGCACTGAAGTTGGAGGAGGGGCAGTCTTGTGGGACTGAGCCCTTAACCTGTGGGATCTGACACTATCTCCAGGTAACACAGTTAGAACTGAGTTAAACTGTAAGACACCCAGCTGGTGATGAGGGATTGTTTGATATGCAAATAACCTCCCAACAACTTATTTTGAGAGTAAAGGAGAAACACAAAAGGAACACTGAATTTTCTGAAACAGAAAAATGCCAGAGCACATACAAAGGAAATGAATTAAAATGGCATTACATTGGCTACAAAAAGGTATTTGGATAGTATTTTCAATATTTTTTTTTAATTGGAGGCTAATTGCAATATTTTAGTGGTTTTTGCCATACATTGACATGAATCAGCCATGGGTGTACATGTGTTCTCCATTCTGAAGCCCCCTCCCAACTCCCTCCCCATCCCATCCCTCAAAGTAACAGCGTTTGGGCTTCCCTGGTGGCTCCATGACAAAGAATCTGCCTGTGAATGCAGGAGACATGGATTCAGTCCCTAGGTCAGGAAGATTCCTTGGAGAAGGAAATGGCAACCCACTCCAGTATTCTTCCTGGGAAGATGTGCCATAGGAAGACCCACACTGATAACTGTGTTTAGGCAAAGTACCTACTTAGATAAGTACTTAGAAAAGGTGGAAAGACAATCAAGGAGTTTCCATGTAAGATGCATGACCAAAAAAGCCTCAATAGTTTGTTGTGTTAAAAAGAGAAATATATCTATAATACACCATAAGTAAAACATAGGTAACATCTACATGATAGGAATGGGAGACCAAAGGATGCAAAAACTTGAAAAATTTTGCCTTATTTTAGTCTTTAAAGTCCATTTAATTAGTGAAATTAACACAGTCTCTCTAGCTGTCTTTAGTTAGGACTTGTCCTGCTATATTTTTTTCATCCTTAGGTTTTCAGTTTCCTGCGTTCCCTAATGCTTTTTTCATGTGTCAGTGTTAAACAGCAAATATTTGTATCTGGTTTTGCAAAACTGTTTTCTTCTACTTGGAGAATTTTATATATTTCTATTTTAAACATTTTTATGCTTGGAACTATTTCTTCCATCTTATTCTATTAATTGGTCCTTTATAATCTGTACTTCTTTTTAGTCATCTCTTATCTTCCCTTTTGTAATTGATGGATCTATCAGTTCTGTAGAAAACAAGGATTTAGAATATTCTCACAGTTGTCAGTGAACCCCTCATCTATGAATGAGGCCTTGTTCTAGGTAACAGAGATAGAAGTGTAAAATAAACAGAGCATCTGTTCTCAAGACAGTGCAGGGGAGAAAATCAGTTTCCACATTTCTAGGACAAAAGATGCCTCTAGCTAACTGGTAATTATATGTCTCTTTAAAACATATAATTCTTTGAAATAAAAAGAAAAAATAATTGATACACTGATGGAAGGAAAGAAACAAAAGATGCCAGATAGTATAAAAATATATAAAAGCAATTATTGAACTCAGTTTTTTAAGCAGTATTTCACAAAAGTACATGAAGCAACATAGCATAGTTTTTTTAAATGCCCATTAAAAATTCCTATGTTGATTGATGCGAGTTCCTTCTGAATTACTACTGCTGCCACTGTAATAGTCTCCCCAGCTGGAGAGGAGCCAGAGGCGGGCTGAGTCTATGGCACCCACGCCTCAGACAGAGATCCCAGTAAAGGGTGCATCAACCACCTCCTCTGCATGGCCATTAGTGGTCTCACTTAGCCAGAGAGGAGCCTCCCCCTCTCTCTGTTGTATATAAAAGGAGCCAAAACTTGGACTGAGATAACATGTTTTTTTTTTTGAGATCCTAGTTTACCATCTTTTCAGTCAGGTAGCTTTTCAATGAAAATTGTTATTTCTTGTTCCAACAACTCATCTCCCAACTTACTGACCTGTCATGCGTCAAGTAGAATGAGCTTAGGCTTGGTAACATATCATGTCTGTAACTAAGGATGAAGACTGACTTCCCAAGTAGCAAGGGAACCACTGAAGAGCTTCTGGTCCATTTCTCTTCCAAAGATAATGACTCACAGCTTACTCATAAATAGGAAGTAATGATATAACATGTTGGTGTTCCCCCGTAAGTCTCAAGAAAAGCTTGTGAGTATGGGTTCCTGTATTGGCTTTCGACTTCTGGTTCCCATGAAGTCACTTCATTGCCTCTTTTTCAGTTTCAGGATCATATGTGAGGAACCCCAGAATAACGTCTGTGAAACTACCCTGAAAAACATACATTTTTATACCCCTTTAATTTATGGAGAGAAAGACATTCTGAGAAGGGAAACAAAGTCCTTTATCCCTCTACCCAGCACTATGTCTATTCCTGTCATCAAGGAAGGCTGGCCCCCTTCCGAAGGGATGATATAAAGAGAAATGCTTGGATGTTTTCACTATTTCAAAAAGCAAAACAGGCATTTCTAAGATACATGATCACATTTAAAGCAATCCTATTAGAAAGTTCGTTTTAAAAAAATGAGATTTTTCCACAGAAGCTATTTGGATGGCAAATAAGCATGTAAAAAAGATGTTCAGCATCACAGATCACTGAAAGTCACTCAGTCATGTCCAACTCTTTGCAACCCCGTGGACAATACAGTCCATGGAATCCTCCAGGCCAGAAGGGGTAGTGCTTCCCTTCTCCAGGTGATCTTCCCAACCCAGGAATTGAACCCAGGTCTCCTGCATTGCAGGCAGATTCTTTACCAGCTGAGCAATCATTGGTTAAAAAAAATAGAGATTTTCCACAGAAGATATTTGGATAGCAAATGAGCATGTAAAAAAGATGTTCAGCATCACAGATCATTAGGGAAATGCAAATTTAGACCAAAATTACATACCAATCAGATGGCTAAAGTAAAAATAGTGATAAATTCTGTGAGGTTGTGGAGAAACTGCATCTGTCATAGATTGCTGTGAGAGTCTACAAAGATACAGCTACTCTGGAAAGCAGTTTTGGCACTTTCTCATAAAACTAAACATGCACTCGCATACAACTCTGCAATTAAACTCCTAGAAATGAAAATTTATGACTACAAAAATTCTCTACACTAATTGCTATGAACTCAAGCCATATATTGAACTCCTAATCTCCAATGTGACCATATTTAGAGATAGGTCTTTCAAGAGTGTAATTAAGGTTATATGAGGTCATTAGGATGGGGCCCTAATCCTATAGGACTGGTGTTACCATAAGGAGAGGAAGAGATACAGGAACATGCTTGCTTCTCTCTCTCTTTCCCTACACCTGTCCCCAAGTACACAGTCTCAAAAGGCCATGTGAGGTCATAGTGAGAAGACAAAAAAGGTGCTATCTGCAAGTCAGAAAGAGATCTCACTGGAAACCAACCCCAGAGCATCTTGAGCTGAAACTCCCCAACTCCTAAACCATGAGAAAATAAATGTCACCCAATCCATGGCCTTTTGTTGTGGAAATCTTAGTAGGCTAATACTCTAACATTCATAGTTGCTTAATTTGTAATAGCCCCAAATTGGACACAAGTAAAACTTCTCTCAGTAAGTGAGTGGTTAACCAAGCTACACAGAATATTACTCAGAAGAAAAAAGCAATGAACTATTGATTTACACCAGAAATTGATGGCTCTTAAGGACAATGGGTAAAGTGAATAAAACTCATAAGATCATATACTACATGATTCCATTCATATAACATTTTTGCAAAGAATAAAAGTATAAAGACTGAAAACTGATTCATAGTTGTTAGGGGTTAGGGATGCTGGGAGTGACTATAAAAGAACAGCAGGAGAGGGATCTCTGTGGTGATGGGATAATTCTGTATCTTAACTGAAGGCTGGTTATAGAAATGTACACATCAGATAAGATGGCCTTGAAGAAAACCATGCAAACTTTTATATACTGTCCAAAAGTCTGGTTTCCAGTTTGATACATAAGGGGAATGACTGGGGGAAACTGGGGAAGGGGTACATGGGGCTTCTCTATACCACATTTGTATCTTCCTATCCTCATTTCAAAATAAATCTGTTTATTTTTTCAAATAATTATTCATTAGAATATATTTTTATAGTTATTTCAAAATTAAGTTTTAAAGATTCATAAGAAACCCCAAAAGTGTTGCTGCCCTGATGGCTTTTAAGTCATCATAGTTTTAAAAATAGTGAAAAATCACCAGTCTGTCTTATAACATACTACGTTCCTTCTAATATAAACTGATGCTTTACAGAACTTACGTTACAGGAGCCAGGGAGCCCTGGTCCAGCCTCAAGAACTTCTGCTCCTTCAGCCACACTTGAGTATTCCCTGGCTGGAGGAGGTTTAGACTCAGCCATCACTGGGTTGAAGCTGTGCTCTGCTGACTCTCAGTCTGGTACTTTCTGAGTAATAATCTCTCTAATCCTGCGTTTCTTCATCTAAAAAACAAGTGGTTTTCCCATGTTTCTTCTTATGTTTGAAGTGTCAATGTCAGAACTGAAGACAATAAATGCAGCATTTATGATAATCTCTGACTTCTAGTGGGACTCACAAGAAGTAGCTATGTCTACATAGTAGGTATTCAGCAGGTATCAATGTATATAGTTACTTAAAATCTTATATAACATCACATAAAGACAACTGTTTAACCAGAAACATTGTTTTCAGGGTAAAAAATCATTATCTATTCTCTCGAAAATTACTAATCAAAAGGAAAAAGAAAATTCAAGTGTCACAGAGATGTAAAGAAAAAAGGATTGTGAATTCACTTGTTTTTTTTTTTTAAACAGATGAAAATCTTCCTCAACATATAAAATATTTAAAATAATATTCAAATATATGTATTAATATTAAAAGCAAGGGGAGAGGATTTTTATATCCATTTATAAAAATAAGTAGATAAAGAAGAGTTAAAGATGTACTCAGAAATAAAAAGAGTTTCTGAGAGGAAAATATGAATGGGAGTGAAAATACCAGTTGAAGAAAGGAAAGGCGATAGGAAGGGCGAAGTATAAAGATTTAGTTTAATAATAAGGATAAAGAAGAATTATTCAGCTCTTAAGAAAATTCTAAGAACTTGAAAAAATATCCTTGTCACACTGCTGCCTCCCTCAGGACAAAGGTGTTAGAAATATTGCTTTCTGAAATGCCCCATGAGCTCTCTAACCATTTCTCATGACTCTTTACCTGTGTTCTAAATGGTGGCAAAAGATCCACCTTGTAGGAGAGTCATCACAAGGGAAAAATGTGCTGTAATGTCTAATAGGAAACTTAAAGATCATGGCATCTGGTCCCATCACTTCATGGCAAATAGATGGGGAAACAATAAAAACAGTGACAGACTTTATCTTCTTGGGCTCCAAAATCACTGCAGATGGTGACTATAGCCATGAAATCAAAAGAGGCTTGCTCCTTGGAAGAAAAGCTATGACAAACCTAGACAGCATACTAAAGAGCAGGGACATTACTTTGCCAACAAAGTTCCATCTAGTCAAAGCTATGGTTTTTCCAGTAGTCATGTATGGATTGAGAGTTGGACACTAAGGAAAGCTGAGCTCTGAAGAATTGATGCTTTTGAACTGTGGTGTTGGAGAAGATTCTTGAGAATTCCTTGGACTGCAAGGAGATCAAACCAGTCAATCCTAAAGGAAATAAGTCCTGAATATTCATTGGAAGGACTGATGCTGAAGCTCCAATACTCTAGCCACATGATGCGAAGAACTGACTCATTGGGAAAGACCCTGATGCTGGGAAAGATTGAAGGCAGGAAGAGAAGGGAATGACAGAGGATGAGATGGTTGGATGGCATCACCAACTTGATGATGTGAGTTTGAGCAAGCTCCAGGAGTTGGTAACGGACAGGGAAGCCTGGCATACTGTAGTCCATGGGGTCGCAAAGAGTCAGACATGACTGAGCGACTGAACTGAACTGAACTCTAATCATGCAGTAATTGGATCCTAATTATCATATTTCTGAAGTTGAAAAGAAGCATATATTATTAGCAAAATCATTTTTATTTTTTATAGTGTAATATACCTAACCAAAAGTGCAAGCAATTTTGCCAATAATAAATGCTTGTCTTTGCTTGTGTTCCACTCCAGAAATATGATTCTTTTTCTATTGAAGTAGAGAGTAAGGAAGTGAGACTCTGTCATACATAGCTTCTGTACTTGGAAAAGAAAGTCATTCATTACATGTACATTATACACTGCATAAGAGGTAGATAGAAAATGGTGGGATGGAATTACTTGTCAAGTGTGGACTTCCTTAATGGACAAACTACTTAAACCTATAATAGAAAAGAAAACACTCCATACCATTTAATTTTATCTGTAGCCCACAGTTCCAAATGTACATAGCCCTATCCTTGAACAAAAATATGTCTCTGGTCACTTGCAGTGAAAACAGGAAAACAAAACCATCTTCTACTAAAACCCAAAGTTGTCTCGATGTGAAAAGAGTGAACTGAGAAAAAAAAATGCATTTCAAAGACTTCCACTGCTGGGAAGATGCAAGAGACATACTTATCTATATTTCTTTAGAAATTCCTGCATATTATCTATAAAACATACATAAGAAGACTGTGAAAAGTGGAGAGAAGAAGGCAGACCCCCAGGACTTCAGGACCCAAGCAAAGACTCAGTGTTGAATTCACTGGGGTGATGCAGCCAGACACAGAGGTGAAGAAGCCAGCAACTCAAAAACTTTATATATACCACAAAACTCTATTATCTAAAGGACCAATAAATGGGAAGCTAGCATACTTTTTTTTTCTACCAATAATTGCTCTATTTTAGTCACACACAAGAGATAAACTGTGGACTTAGCTTGACCCATGTCAACAAAGATAAGTAGGGTGCCTTAACATCCAATTTTGCCAGGCTATCATAATATGACCCAACCCTCAACACTTTGATTAAGGTGATGTCAGGGAAGGCTGAGTAGAGAGACAGGACTTCCATTTCCATCACACGGTAATGAACTTCTCCTCATGATGGAATGATTGGAGATGACACAGCAAGCAGGCACTTCTATGCCTTCAACTGGAAATTCAGAACATCCCATCAGTAATTAGAAAGCTCAGCCTTTGGGTATGAAGGAATGTGAAATAAAAAACCAAGACTTCTACCACTTCAAAAAAAATGAGGTGACACCTCAACCCTTCCTCTGTTGAAGTGGTGTCACAGAAAGCCAGCTAAAATGAAAAGTTTAATTACACAGTTTCATAATACAGTACCTAGAAATCCAGGTTTCAGTTAAAAAAACACTCACCATACCAAAACCACGAAGATCTCAAACTGAAAGAAAAAAGACAATCAATAGATGCCAAAACTCAGAAGACAGATGTTAGAATTATCTGACAAAGATTTTGTCAGGTGAAAGCAGCCATCATAAAAATGCTTCATTGAGCAATTATCTGTATACCTGTGACAAATGCAAAAATAAAAAACATAAACAAATAAATGGAGAGACGCAGTAGAAGATATATAGAAGACAAATGAATGGCTTAGAACCTAGGTGAAAGTGGAAGCTACTCAGTCGTGTCCGACTCTTTGTGACCCTATGGACTATACAGTCCATGGAATTTTCCAGGCCAGAATATCGGAGTGGGTAGCCATTCCCTTCTCCAGGGCATCTTCCTAACCCAGGGATCAAATTCAGGTCTCCCACCTTGCAGGCAAATTCTTTACCAGCTGAATCACCAGGGAAACCTGAAATATATAAAATTGAAAAGAAAACTCTTTGATTGTGTTCAACAACAGAACGGAGAGGACAGAGAGAAGAATCATCAAAGAGAATGTAGAGCAATGGACATCACACAATCTGAAAAGACAGAGAGGAGACAGACTGGAAAAATGATCAGATTTTCATCGACCTCTGAGACTATAATAAAAAGCTCATGTTCATGTCACTGGAGTCTGAGAAGCAGAGTGGTGGTGAAAAATTACTTTAAAATATTGGCTGATAACCTCTTAAGTTGCCAAAAGACATAAACCTATAGAATAAGCTAAGCAAACCAAAAGCAGAACAAGTGAAAAATGTAAACTACAGCCAAAAAAGGAAAAAATTGTATATGATGCATCACAGTAAAATTTCTGACAAAACATATTTTACACTTTAAAAACAGTGAAAAAGAAATGAAAACCTATCAATGGGAAAAAAAAAGAATTTGAGCAACAGTGCATTTCTCATAATAAATCAAGGTGGTTACATGCAAATGGTACAAATTTTTCAAATACTGAATAAAAGGAATTGTATAATCCTGCATTCAGCAAAAGTAATCTTTAGGAATAAAGAAGGAATAAAGACTTCAATGAAGAAAATCTAAGAACATTTGTCACTGGCAGACCTATCCTAAAGGAACATCTCTAAACAGGAAGAAAACTCCTGAAAAGGAAATCTTAGAACATCAGAAAGGAAGTATACATTTGGTAAAAATATGAAAAATATAATTGATTTTCCATTTCCTCTTTAGCTTTCTATGTTTGATAGTGGATGCAGAAATTATGCTTCTGTTTTATGTAGTCCCAAATGATGCTCTTGGAATATTAAAACAATTTCATTATAAACTAGGGATGTAAATAAGGTACAGTATCAACATTCCACTTAAACTGGTAAAATTATGATACAAATAAATTGTGATAGCTTATACATATATAATGTAAGATTGGGAGAAGGCAATGGCAACACACTCCAATACTATTGCCTGGAAAATCCCATAGATGGAGGAGCCTGGTAGGCTGCAGTCCATGGGGTTGCACAGAGTCGGACACCACTGATCGACTTCACTTTCACTTTTCCTTTCATGCATTGGAGAAGGAAATGGCAACCCACTCCAGGGACGGGGGAGCCTGGTGGGCTGCCATCTATGGGGTAGCACAGAGTCAGACACGACTGAAGCGACTTGGCAGCAGCAGCAGCAGCAATGTAAGATTTAGAGCAACCACTTAATACATACAAAAATCAATACACATGAACCCTATAGGTAAACAAGAATAGAATTCTACAAAAGATCAAGTAACCTGAAAAAATGCAGAAAATGGAAAACAAAAATCAAGATCAAATAGAAAACAAAACACAAAGTGCAGACTTAAATCTTATCATGTTGAAAATGACATGAAATGCAAATGGTCTAATAACATCATTCAAAGATAAATACTGGCAGAGTGGATTAAAAAACATGAACCAACTAGGTTTCGCTTAAAATATTTCAACAACATAGGTACTTTTAAAAAGGACAGAAAAGGTGTGTGTGTGTGTGTGTGTGTGTGTATCTAGTGCAGAGAAAATAAAAAGTAGAAATGGCTACAATTAACCATTGCAGCAGCAGACTTAGAGCAGACTTCAGTGTAAATTATGACATAATGGTGAAAGTTTAAATCCACCAAAAAGACATAACAATTGAAAATATGAATGTACCAAACAACAGAGCTATAAAATACGTGAAGTAAAACTGACAGAACTGAAAGCAAAAATAAATTCACTGTTACATTTAATGACTTCAACATCCCCCACTCAACAACTGATGAAACCACTAGGCAGAACATCAGCAAGGATACAGACTAACTCACCATTGTTATTGGGCAACATGATCTAATTAGCATTATGGAATAAACTACTCAACATAAAAAGAATATACATTCTTTCAAGTACCCACAGAATATATACCAAGAGAGACCATATGTTTTTGATAAAACAAAACTTGTTTTGGGGGGGGGGGGAACTAGAAATTGTACAGAGTATTTTCTATTAAGCTAGAAATTAATAACAGAAAGAACTTCAAACACTTAGAAACTAAACAACTCACAGCTAAATAGTCCAGGGGACAAAATAGTCTGAGTGAAATTTTTAAAAAGGACACATTTATACAAATAAAAATAAAACATCAAAATCTGTGAGATGAAGTTAAAATAGGTCTGAGAGGAAATTTATAGTATTAAATGCATAGAGAAGAGCAATAAAATCAACTGTCTACAATTCCAAATTAAAAATCTAGAAAGAGAAGAAAAATAAGCACAAAGTAAGTAAAAGGAAGAAAACAAGAGCAGAAATCAATTAAATTTAAAAAAATCAATTGAAATTAAAAACTCTGAAAAGATAAGGAAAGTGACAAAAGTGAAAGTTAGTTGCTAAGTCATGTCTCTGTGAGCCCATGGACTGTAGCCCATCAGGAATTTCTGTCCATGGAATTCTCCAGGCAAGAATAGTGGAGTTGGCAACCATTCCTTTGTCCAGGGGATCTTCCTCACCCAGGGACTGATGAGTCTCCCACATTGCAGGCAGGTGTTTTACTGTCTGAGGGAAAGGGACAACTTTGATTTTAAAAAATACAGATTACAAAAATGGGGATTTTCATTATAGATCCTGCATACACAAAAACATAACAAGACAATACTATGAACAACTCTTCATATAAGTACTTGACAAATTACATAAATGTTTGAAAAGTACTTGACAAATGTTAGATAAGTACTTGATAAATTAAATTGTTCTTGATAAATTAGATAAGTTGTTCAGAAACAAAACACACTCTACTACAACTAATACAAAATGAAACAGATAAACTGAACATCTCTGTAATTATTAAGAACATTGGATTCTTAATTTCAAATTTTCCCAAAAAGAAAACTGAAGGGACAGGTAGTTTCACTGGAAATTCTGCCAAATATTTTAAACTAATCAACATCATTTATATAGAATGACTTCAAGGAAATAGAAAAGGAAGGAATACTTTTAAATGAATTTTATGGGGAGGGCGGTCCTAAGATGGCAGAGGACGGGGAGACCACTTTCTCCACCCACAAATTCATCAAAAGAACATTTAAACGCTGAGTAAATTACACAAAAGAACTTCTGAATGCCGGCAGAGGACATCAGGCACCCAGAAAAGCAGTCTATTGTCTTTGAAAGGAGGTAGGAAAAATATAAAAGACAAAAAAAAAGAGATAAAAGAGGTAGGGACAGAGCTCTGTCCCAGGAAAGGAGTCTTAAAAAGAGAGAAGTTTCCAAACACCAGGAAACACTCTCACTGCTGAGTCTGTGGCGAGTCTTGCAAGCACAAAGGGCAACATAATAGGGAGGAAAAATAAGAAAATAATTAAAACGCACAGATTACAAGCCCAACGGTAACTCCCCCAGTGGTGAAGCAGCACAGACGCCTGCACCCGCCGCTAGCAAGCAGGGGCTGGGCAGGGAGGCGCGGGCAGCACTGCTTAGAGTAAGGATACAGCCTGAATGCCCCGAGGGTAATCAGAGAGAACTAATTTTGGCTAGCAAACCAGACTGTGGAATAGCTACCACGTGAAAAGCCCTAAGACACTGCCAGGCCCGCGCACAGAACAAAGGGCTAACAGAACTAGCTGGCTGCAGACCATCCCCCTCCAGTGACTGGCAGCCAGAGCTGGAAGGGGGCAACTGCAGCCCCAGAGAGACATTATCTACCAAACTGCAAGCAGGCTTCTTTGCTAACTAAGACTTCTTGGGGTTCTGGACAGTAATCATCCGCCTGAGAAGGTGCGCTGGTTGTACACCCAGAAAACTGAGCTGCAGGGACGGGAGAGGTGATAAGTCGCAGTGGCCATGCTCGCCAAAACACCTCATCACCCGAGCTGCTCAGAGCTGGGAAGGGCACAAAACGCAGGCCCAACGGAGTCTGCGCCTCTGAGGACTACCTGAGTACCTGAACCTGAGAGGCTTAGACCTGTAAGGTGCATGCAGACCAGGGCCGGCCTCAGATGGTCCCCGGCAGAGCAACCTAGAGCCTGAGCTATGTGGGCAGGAGGGTGCACATGCCAGGAGCGGGGGCAGGCCCAGTGCGGCTGAGGCACTGCGAGCACACGCCAGTGTTATTTGTTTGCAGCATCCCTCCCTCCCCACAGCGCGACTGAACAAGTGAGCCCCCCCCAAAAAAAGTGCCCGCCACCACGCCCCTTTTGTCAGGGCAGAAATCAGATACTGAAGAGACCAGCAAACAGAAGAAGCTAAAACCGAGGGAACCGCGTTGGAAGTGACAGGGGCAATAGATAAAAACCCTGTAGTTAGTACCAACTACATAGGAAGGGGCCTATAGATCTTGAGAAATATAACCCGGACCAATGAACTATCTGAAAATGAACTCACCCCACACTGCCCACAACACCACCAGAGAAAGTCCTAGATATATTTTTACTATTTTTACCATCATTCTTTTTTTTAACTTAAAAAAAAAATTTTAAGTCCTCTATTACTCCTTTAATTTTCATTTTTATAACCTATTATTACTTAAAAAATACTATTTTTTAAAGCAAACATCATATACATATATATATATTTTAAAATTTTTGTGACTTTGTCTTTTTCTTCTTCTCCTTCTTTTCTTTAATATTGTATTTTTAAAAATTCAATCTCTACTCTAGAATTTTAATCTTTGCTTTTAGGTATTTGTTATCAATTTTGTCCCTTTAAGAACCCAATCTTCAGTATCCATTTTTACTTGGGAGCAAGATTACTGGCTTGACTGCTCTCTCTGCCTTTGGACTCTCCTTTTTCTCCACCAGGTCGCCTCTGTCTCTGCCCTCCCCTTTCTCTTCTCTACCCAACTCTGTGAATCTCTGTGTGTTCCAGACGGTGGAGAACACTTAGGGAACTGATTACTGGCTGGATCTATCTCTCTCCTTTTCATTCCCCTCTTTCATCCTCCTGGTCACCTCTGTCACCTTCCTCCCTCTTCTCTTCTCTGTATAACTCCATGAATATCTCTGAGCGGTCCAGATTGTGGAGCGCACATAAGGAAGAGATGCTAGATTGCTCTATCTTATGATGCCACCTCATCTCATTCGGGTCACCTCTAACTCTCTCCTCCCTCTTCTCTTCTCCATGTAACTCTGTGAACCTCTCTGGGTGTCCCTCACTGTGGAGAAACTTTTCATCTTTAACTTAGATGTTTTATCAACGGTGCTGTATAGAAGGAGAAGTCTTGAGACTACTGTAAAAATAAGACTGAAAACCAGAAGCAGGGGGCTTAAGTCCAAATCCTGAGAACACCAGAGAACTCCTGACTTCAGGGACCATTAATTGATAAGAGATCATCAAACGCCTCCATACTTACACTGAAACCAAGCACCACCCAAGGGCCAACAAGTTCCAGAGCAAGACATATCACACAAATTCTCCAGCAACACAGGAACACAGCCCTGAGCTTCAATATACAGGCTGCCCAAAGTTACTCCAAAACCATTGACATCTCATAACTCGTTATTAGACACTTTATTGCACTCCAGAGAGAAGAAATCCAGCTCCACCCACCAGAACACCGACACAAGCTTCCCTAACCAAGAAACCTTGACAAGCCACCTATACAGCCCCACCCACAGTGAGGAAACTCCATAATAAAGAGAACTCCATAAACTGTAAGAATACAGAAAGGCCACCCCAAACTCAGCAATATAAACAAAATGAAGAGACAGAGGAATACCCAGCAGGTAAAGGAACAGGATAAATGCCCACAAAACCAAACGAAAGAGGAAGAGATAGGGAATCTACCTGATAAAGAATTCTGAATAATGATAGTGAAAATGATCCAAAATCTTGAAATCAAAATGAAATCACAGATAAATAGCCTGGAAACAAGGATTGAGAAGATGCAAGAAATGTTTAACAAGGACCTAGAAGAAATAAAAAAGAGTCAATATATAATGAATAATGCAATAAATGAGATAAAAAACACTCTGGAGGCAACAAATAGTAGAATAATGGAGGCAGAAGATAGGATTAGTGAAGTAGAAGATAGAATGATAGAAATAAATGAATCAGAGAGGAAAAAAGAAAAATGAATTAAAAGAAATGAGGACAATCTCAGAGACCTCCAGGACAATATTAAATGCTCCAACATTCGAATCATAGGAGTCCCAGAAGAAGAAGACAAAAAGAAAGACCATGAGAAAATACTTGAGGAGATAATAGTTGAAAACTTCCCTAAAATGGGGAAGGAAATAATCACCCAAGTCCAAGAAGCCCAGAGAGTCCCAAACAGGATAAACCCAAGGTGAAACACCCCAAGACACATATTAATCAAATTAACAAAGATCAAACACAAAGAACAAATATTAAAAGCAGCAAGGGAAAAACAACAAATAATACACAAGGGGATTCCCATAAGGATAACAGCTGATCTTTCAAAAGAAACTCTTCAGGCCAGGAGGGAATGGCAAGACAAACTTAAAGTGATGAAAGAAAATAACCTACAGCCCAGATTACTGTACCCAGCAAGGATCTCATTCAAATATGAAGGAGAAATCAAAAGCTTTACAGACAAGCAAAAGCTGAGAGAATTCAGCACCACCAAACCAGCTCTCCAACAAATGCTAAAGGATATTCTCTAGACAGGAGACACAAAAACGGTGTATAAACTCAAACTCAAAACAATAAAGTAAATGGCAACGGGATCATACTTATCAATAATTACCTTAAACATAAATGGGTTGAATGCCCCAACCAAAAGACAAAGACTGGCTGAATGGATACAAAAACAAGACCCCTACATATGTTGTCTACAAGAGACCCACCTCAAAACAGGGGACACATACAGACTGAAAGTGAAGGGCTGGAAAAAGATTTTCCATGCAAATAGGGACCAAAAGAAAGCAGGAGTAGCAATACTCATATCAGATAAAATAGACTTTAAAACAAAGGCTGTGAAAAGAGATAAAGACGGTCACTACATAATGATCAAAGGATCAATCCAAGAAGAAGATATAACAATTATAAATATATATATGCACCCAACATGGGAGCACCGCAGTATGTAAGACAAATGCTAACAACTATGAAAGGAAAAATTAACAATAATACAATAATAGTGGGAGACTTTAATACCCCACTCACACCTATGGATAGATCAACTAAACAGAAAATTAACAAGGAAACACAAACTTTAAATGATACAATAGACCAGTTAGACCTAATTGATATCTATACCAACCTAGATAGCATATTCAAAAGCAGAGACATTACTTTGCCAACAAAGCTTCGTCTAGTCAAAGCTATGGTTTTTCCTGTGGTCATGTATGGATGTGAGAGTTGGACTGTGAAGAAAGCTGAGTGCCGAAGAACTGATGCTGTTGAACTGTGGTGTTGGAGAAGACTCTTGAGAGTCCCTTGGACTGCAAGGAGATCCGACCAGTCCATTCTGAAGGAGATCAGCCCTGGGATTTATTTGGAAGGAATGATGCTAAAGTTGAAACTCCAGTACTTTGGCCACCTCATGAGAAGAGTTGACTCATTGGAAAAGACTCTGATGCTGGGAGGGATTGGGGGCAGGAGGAGAAGGGGACGACAGAGGATGAGATGGCTGGATGGCATCACTGACTCGATGGACGTGAGTCTCAGTGAACTCCGGGAGTTGGTAATGGACAGGGAGACCTGGCGTGCTGCAATTCATGTGGTCGCCAAGAGACGGACATGATTGAGCGACTGATCTGATCTGATAGGACATTTCATCCCAAAACAATGAATTTCACCTTTTTCTCAAGTGCTCACGGAATCTTCTCCAGGATAGATCACATCCTGGGCCATAAATCTAGCCTTGGTAAATTCAAAAAAATTGAAATCATTCCAAGCATCTTTTCTGACCACAATGCAGTAAGATTAAATCTCAATTACAGGAGAAAAACTATTAAAAATTTCAACATATGGAGGCTGAACAACACGCTGCTGAATAACCAACAAATCACAGAAGAAATCAAAAAAGAAATCAAAATTTGCATAGAAATGAATGAAAATGAAAACACAACAACCCAAAACCTGTGGGACACTGTAAAAGCAGTCCTAAGGGGAATGTTCATAGCAATACAGGCATACCTCAAGAAATAAGAAAAAAGTCAAATAAATAACCTAACTCTACACCTAAAGCAACTAGAAAAGGAAGAAATGAAGAACCCCAGGGTTAGTAGAAGGAAAGAAATCTTAAAAATTAGGGCAGAAATAAATGCAAAAGAAACAAAAGAGACCATAGCAAAAATCAACAAAGCCAAAAACTGGTTCTTTGAAAGGATAAATAAAATTGACAAACCATTAGCCAGACTCATCAAGAAACAAAGGGAGAAAAATCAAATCAATAAAATTAGAAATGAAAACAGAGAGATCATAACACACAACACAGAAACACAAAGGATCATAAGAGACTACTATCAGCAATTATATGCCAATAACCACCACAAACAAGGTAATAAATGCATTCATCACCTCCAAAATATTCCTTGTGCCTCTTTGCCTGTTTTTGGTGGCATAAGAACACTTAACGAGATTCACCCTCAAGTGTTTAAGTGCACAACATAGTATCATTAATTATAGATTCCATGTTGTACAGTAGATCTCTAAAATTTATTCATCTTATATAATTATAACTTTATACTCACTGAACAACATTTTCCTATTTCCCCTCCCATACCCTGAAATTCTGAAGACACTAAATTTTAAAAAAAAAATCCATTTCAGAATGTTAAGTCATCGAATCTACAAACATGCATTGTCTTTCCATCTGTTTAGATTTTTAATGTCTTTCAACAATGATTTATAGTACAGAGTATACTAGTCATTTATTTTGCTAAGTTTATTCCTAATATTATGTTCTTTTTGATACTACTGCAAATGAAATATTCTTTCATTTTCCGATCATTCATTGCAAATATCTAAGATTCAGTTGTTTCTCTATATTGATCTTAATAGATGGTAAAATTTCAGAGCACCAGGAATAATTTCCCAAAGCATCCAGAAAGAAGAAAAACATTACAAAGAATAATTAATCAGAATTATATTAAAAATTTTAATAAGCAAAATTGAAGAAATGGAATAATGCCTTCATAATCCTGAGGAAAATTATTTTCAATCCCACAGTGGAGTTTAATCAAGGATGAAGAAGGTCTGAGATCTTGGATAAAAGGGGTCCAATGCCAGAGGGAGGTGGAGCTCTTCAAGGAAAATTCTTATATGACAGATGTCCATCAGGATTATAGCTCTCCTCCTGCTGCTGCTGCTGCTGCTAAGTCACTTCAGTCGTGTCCGACTCTGTGCGACCCCATAGACGGCAGCCCACCAGGCTCCGCCATTCCTGGGATTCTCCAGGAAGAACACTGGAGTGGGTTGTCATTTCCTTCTCCAATGCATGAAAGGGAAAAGTGAAAGTGAAGTCGTTCAGTCATGTCCGACTCTTAGCAACCCCATGGACTGCAGCCTATGAGGCTCCTCCTAGGTCTACATAAAATGTTGCAATCCAGATGGATATTTGTTACATAAATCATCAGACACAACTGACTGCATAGAAAATTCTTATGAGAGGTGTATTGCAAACTGTTGAGAGTACAGGAAGTTTTAGTGATACACTCTAAAAATTAAACTGAACCTGCAGCAGAAAAGTCAATTTTGACTTCAAGGAAAAACAAAGAGTTAGATGAGAAATGACACTAGCCTAACAATGACGAGAATTTACATGGTTAAAAGAACAAAAACTCTCTCATATGTGTTTACCCAATTGAGACGCATTTACACAGTCAGGGTCAAGGTTCTGGACAGGGGCTGTGAGGTACCCACAATACTCAGCAATGACTATACAAAGTCAATCGTTTGTGTCTAAAATTAAATCAAAGATGTACAATACCCAGATTACTGATAAAGAGAGATAAGTATCAGAAAATTACATCTTAAAAAGGTGAAAGTTGTTACCTCTGGTCTGGAAATAGGATTGAGAAGACAGACATGATTTTTGTTATGTTTAAATTATTCACAAATAATATAAGGATAGGAAAAACAAGTTAAATGAACACAAAATGAAATTTAGGAAAGTACACACATTTTCAAAGTGCTATTGCACTGTTTCCATTTATGGGGGGGCATAAGCTACTATGTCCAAGGCCAAACTTGTCTGTTACTCCAGGTATCTCTTAACTTCTTACTTTCACATTCCAGTCCTCTGTGATAAAAAATAACATCCTTTTTTTGGTGTTACTTCTAAAATGTCTTGTAGGTCTTCATAGATCCGTTCAACTTCATCTTCTCCAGCTTTAGTGGTTGGGGCATAGACTTGGATGATGTGTCTTAGACTTGTGGACGTGTCTGGTAGAAAAAAAGTGTGGTGCTATAAACAACAATATTGAATAGGAACGTCGAGTGTTAGGTCCATGAATCTAGGTAAATTGGAAGTGGTCAAACAGCAGATGGCAAGAGTGAACATTGACATTTTAGGAATCAGTGAACTAATGGACCAGAATGGGTGAATTTAATTCAGATGACCATTATATATTCTATTGTGGGCAAGAATCCTTTAGAAGAAATGGTGTAGCCCTTATAGTCAACCAAAGAGTCCAAAATGCAGTACTTGGGTAGAATCTTAAAAATGACAGAATACAGTTATGTAAAGTTTAAAAATAAAATAAAATTTTTAAAAAATAAATAAATAAAATAAAGAATAAAAAAAAAATGACAGAATGATCTCTACTCATTTCCATCACAAACCATTCAATATCACAGTAATCCAAGTCTATCTCCCAACCACTAATGGTGAAGAAGATGAAGTTGAACGGATCTATGAGGACCTACAAGACCTTTTAGAACTAATACCAAAAAAGATGTTCTTGTCATCACAGAGGACTGTAATGCAAAAGTAAGAAGTCAAGAGATACCTGGAGTAACAGACAAGTTTGGCCTTGGAGTACAAAATGAAACAGGGCAAAGGTTAACATAGTTTTGCCAGGAGAATGCACTGGTCATAGCAAACACCCTCTTTCAACAACACAAGAGACAACTCTACACATGGACATCACAAAATGCTCAATACCAAAATCAGATTGATTATATTCTTTGCCTCTTGGTGACAGTGAAAGAGGAGAATGAAAAAGTTGGCTTAAAAGAAAACATTCAGAAAACTAAGATCATGGCATCTGATCTCATCACTTCATGGCAAATAGATGGGGCAACAGTGGAAATAGTGACAGACTTTATTTTGGGGGATTCCAAAATCACTGCAAATAGTGATTGCAGCCATGAAATTAAAAGACGCTTACTCCTTGGAAGGAAAGTTACGACCAAGCTAGCCAGCACATTAAAAAGCAGAGACATTACTTTGCCAACAAAGGTCCATCTAGTCAAGGCTATGATTTTTCCAGTAGTCATGTACGGATGTGAGTTGGACTATAAAGAAAGCTGAGCACAGAAGAATTGATGCTTTTGAACTGTGGTGTTGGAGAAGACTCTTGAGAGTCCCTTGGACTTCAAGGAGATCCAACCAGTCCATCCTAAAGGAGATCAGTCCTGAGTGTTCATTGGAAGGACTGATGTTGAAGCTGAAACTCTAATATTTTGGCCACCTGATGTGAAGAGCTGACTCATTTGAAAAGACCCTGATGCTGGGAAAGATTGAGGGCAGGAGGAGAAGGGGACAACAGAGGATGAGATGGTTGGATGGCACCACTGACTCAATGGACATGGGTTTGGGTGGACTCCGGGAGTTGGTGATGGACAGGGAGGCCTGGCATGCTGCAGTTCATGCGTCGCAAAAAGTCAGACATGACTGAGCGACTGAACTGATATTCTTTGCAGCCAAAGATGGAGAAGCTCTATACAGTCAGCAAAAACAAGACAAGGAGTTAACTGTGGCTCAGCTCATGAACTCCTTATTGCAAAATTCAGACTTAAATTGAAGAAAGTACGAAAAACTACTAGACCATTCATGTATGACCTAAAACAAACCCCTTACTATATACAGTGGAAGTGACAAATAGATTCAAGAGATAAGATATAATAGACTGCCTGAAGAACTATGGACAGAGGTTCATGACATTGTACAGGAGGCCATCCCCAAGAAAAAGAAATGCAAAAAGGCAAAACGGTTGACTGAGGAGAACTTACATACAGCTGAAAAATACGAGAAGCTAAAGGCAAAGGAGAAAATATATATTCATCTGAATGCAAAGTTCCAAAGGATAGCAGGGAGAGACAGAAAGCTATCCTAAGAGAACAATGCAAAGAAATAGAGGAAAACAATAGAATGGGAAAGACTAGAGATGTCTACAAGAAAATTAGAGATACCAAAGGAATATTTCATGCAAAGATGGGCTCAATAAAGGACAGAAATGGTATGGACCTAACAGAAGCAGAAGATATTAAGAAGAGGTGGCAACAATACACAGAACTATACAAAAAAGATTTTCATGACCCGGATAACCACGATGGTGTGATCCCTCACCTAGAGCCAGACATCCTGGAATGTGAAGTCAAGTGGTCCTCAGGAAGCACCACTACAAACAAAGTTAGTGGAGGTGATGGAATTCCAGCTGACCTATTTCAAATCCTAAATGATGATGCTCATAGAGTGCTTCACTCAATATGCCAGCAAATTTGGAAAACACAGCAGTGGCCACAGGACTGGAACAGGTCAATTTTTATTTCAATCACAAAGAAAGGCAGTGCCAAAGAATGTTCAAATTACCACATCATTCCACTCATTTCACATGCTAGCAATGTAATGCCCCAAATTCTCCAATCTAGGCTTCAACAGTGCATGAACCAAGAACTTCCAGATGTTCAAGCTGGATTTAGAAAAGTCCAAGGAAACAGCAAATTGCCAACATTTGTTGGATCATAGAAAAAGCTAGAGAATTCCAGAAAATTATATACTTCTGCTTCATTGACCCTGCTAAAGCCTTTGACTATGTAAGATCTAAAGAAACTCTGGAAAATTCTTAAAGATATGGGAATATAGACCACCTCACCTGCCTCCTGAGAAACCTGTATGCAGGTCAAGAAGCAACAGTTAGAACTGGACATGGAACAACATACTGGTTCAAAATTGGAAACGACTATATCAGGCTATATATTGTTACCCTTCTTATTTAATTTACATACAGAGCACATCATGAGAATTGCCAGGCTGGATGAAGCATAAGCTGGAATCAAGCTCACTGGGAGAAATATCAATAACCTCAGATATTCAGATGACATCACCCTTATAGCAGAAACCAAAGAGGAACTAAAGAGGATCTTGATGAAGGTGAAAGAGGAAAGTGAAAAAGCTGGCCTAAATCTCAACATTCAAAAAATGACGATCATGGCATAGGGTCCCATCATTTCATTGGAAATTGATGGGGGAAAATGGAAACAGCAACAGACTTTATTTTCTTGGACTCCATAATCACTGTAGATGGTGACTGCAGTCATGAAGTTAAGATGATTGCTCCTTGGAAGTAAAGCTATGACCAACCTAGACTGCATATTACAAAGCAGAGACATTACTTTGCCAACAAAGGTCCGTCTAGTCAAACCTATAGTTTTCCTGTAGTCACGCGTTGATATGAGAGTTGGACCATAAAGAAAGCTGAGCACCGAAGAATTGATGCTTTTGCACCATGGTTTTGGAGAAGACTCTTGAGAGTCCCTTGGACTGCAAGGAGATCCAACCAGTCCATTCTGAAGGAGATCAGCCCTGGGATTTCTTTGAAAGGAATGATGCTAAAGCTGAAACTCCAGTACTTTGGCCACCTCATGCAAAGAGTTGACTCATTGGAAAAGACTCTGATTCTGGGAGGGATTGGGGGCAGGAGGAGAAGGGGTCGACAGAGGATGAGATGGCTGGATGGCATCACTGACTCAATGGACATGAGTTTGAGTGAACTCCAGGAGTTGGTGATGGACAGGGAGGCCTGGCATGCTGCAATTCATGGGGTCGCAAAGAGTCGGACACGACTGAGGGACTGAACTGAACTGAACTGAATACCCATGGAAATGAAAGACCTTCACACACAAAACTATAAGATACTGATGAAAGAAATTAAAGATGACAAACAGATGGAGAGATACATTATGTTCTTGGATGGAAGCATCAATACTGTGAAAAAGACTATACTTCCCAAAGCAATCTACAGATTCAATGCACTCTCTATCAAATTACCAATGGAATTTTTCACAGAAGTAGAGCAAAACATTTCAAAATTTGCATAGAAACTCAAAAGATGCCAAATAGTCAAAAAATCTTGAGAAAGAAAAATGGAGCTGGAGGAATCAAACTTCCTGGTTTCAGATTATATTACAAAGCTACAGTCATCAAAATAGTACAGAATTCGTGCAAAAAAAAAAAAAAGAAATATAGATCAATAGAAAAATAAAGTCCTGAGATAAACCCACACATGTATGGGCACCTTATTTTTAACAAAGAAGGCAAGGATATGCAATGGAGAAAAGACAGCCTCTTCAGTAAATGCTGGGGAAACTGAACAGTTACATGCAAAAGAATGAAATTAGAATACTTCCTAATACCACACACACACACACACACACATACACTCACACCCACATACACACACACACAAACCAGATTAAAAACCAGAATATAATGCCTGAAACTATAAAACTCAGAGGAAAGCACAGGCAAACAACTCTTTGACATAAATCACAGCAAAATCCTCTTTGACACACCTCCTAGAATAATGGAAAAGAAAACAAAAATTAATATGTGGGACATAATTAAATTTTCCTTTGTTTCATATAAACAAGATGAAAAGACAACCCTCAGAATGGAAAAAAATAATTGCAACTGAAACAAAGGATTAGTCCAACAAAGGATTAATCTCCAAAATATACAAGTGGTTCATGCAGCTCAGTAGCAGAAAAACAAATAACCCAGTCAAAAAGTGGTCAGAAGACCTAAAAAAGACATTTCTCCGAAGAAGACATGCAGATGACAACAAACAGATAAAAAGATGTACAACATCTTGAACATGTACCTTGGAAAATTTTTTCCAATCTGTCTCCCAGTCACTAGACTAGTAGGACTTTATCTTCCTTCTAAGTTGCTACCTATCAAAACCAAATGCTATATCACTGCCTAACACAGATCAAGGTGCTGTCAGCCCCAGAGATAGCTTCCCTGCTACCCACTGAGCCCCAAAATCAGTGCTGCATATTTTAGGCTTTTGGTTATTATGTCATCCATTCCTGGTACTAATTTCTGATTCCATCATGATGAACTCTACTACACTATCACAAAAGACAACCCCACATTTTCAGGGGCCTGGAGCAACAAATGTCTATTCTCTTGCTTTGCAGTGTCCATAGCAGGCTGGTGGGCATAGCACTGTGTCATCTTCATGCTGGATTTGCTTCATTAAGGGTCTGATTCATACATAGGGGAGGGGTGAGAGAGTTCAGAAGGGTCTTGTACTCGCCTTTCAATGCTCAGGTCTGGGACTGACACCCATTGCTTCTGCTGAAAATTTATGACCTTACCCACTACCAAGTCTCTTGAAAGAAAGTGAAGTCACTCAGTCGTGTCCAACTCTTTGTGACCCTGTGGACTGTAGCCTATCAGGCCCTTCTGTCCATGGGATTTTCCAGGCAAGAATACTGGAGTGGGTTGCTATTTCCTTCTCCAGGGGATCTTCCCAACCCAGGGATCGAACCCAGGTCTCCTGCATTGCAGGCAGACACTTTACCCCCTGAGCCACCAGGGAAGTCCCTTAGACTCCCCAGTTTTCTCATCTGTAAACTGTAACAATATCTACCTCTAGGATATCTATGCGGAGAAGGCAATGGCACCCCACTCTAGTGCTCTTGCCTGGAAAATCCCATGGATGGAGGAGCCTGGTAGGCTGCAGTCCATGGGGTCGCTAAGAGTCAGACACGACTGAGCGACTTCACTTTCATGCATTGGAGAAGGAAATGGCAACCCACTCCAGTATTCTTGCCTGGAGAATCCCAGAGATGGGGGAGCCTGGTGGGCTGTCATCTATGGGGTTGCACGGAGTCGGACACGACTGAAGCGACTTAGCAGCAGCAGCAGGATATCTATGAGGCTTCAATAGGATAATGTGTGTAAAGAGTGGGTAAAACGAAAACCCTGTCCTACCCTGTCCTCTCTCAACTTGCTGTCCACTGGTCTTCTGTTGTGCCCCTGGCTGCTATAGCAGTGTGAAGTCTTACTTCTCCCAGCAGATTTGGCCTAAGAAGAGGCACCTTTCTTTCCACTGTCATCAGTGACAACCATCTATAATCATATCTGCTGTGTCACTTAGGATGGTCCTTTCTTTTTACTGTACCATGCATTTTAAAGCACCTAATATACCTTATCATTGTGTGTTGTGTGTGTGTGTGTGTGTTCAGTCATGTCTGACTGTTGTAACCCATGAACTAGCCCACAAGGTGCCTCTGTCCATGGGATTTCCCAGGCAAGAATACTGGAGTGAGTTGCCATTTCCTACTCCAGAGGATCTTCCTGATCCAGGGATAAAACCCACATCTCTTGCATTGGCATGTGGGTTCTTTACCACTGAGCCACCTGGAAAGCCCCTACATCTTATTGTTATTTGTCTTGAATTCCATTAAGCAGCATTCAACACAACACTATATCTGATGTTGCTTTTATTGTTGATGACAATCTGAAGTAGGCTTTGGGATACTGGCACACAATCCACAAAACCCAACCCGGTGGGGAATGCAGGTTGGTTGCTTGGCTCCATGTTTTACTTTGACAGCCCATCTCCCTCTCTGGAACACAGCACTCCAGCTAGCAAAGCTATTTCTTTACGTACGTTTGAATTATGTTTCATTACACAACAGTGGTTGCTGAATCTATCCATCAGTGAAAGATTTCACCTTTTTTTCCCCCTCAAAAAAGAAAAAAAAAAAAGTCCTTTGGCAAAAGGTCACACTGAAACTCTTTGGGATGAAAAAAGGTAGTATAATTAAATGAAGATGTTTTGGAAATGCAACTAACTGTTGTCATTAAAAGCCGATGTCTGATGAACATTTGAGGAACAACAAGCCCACAATGACTAATAAGCAAGCATTTAGAATCACACTGGGAGGAACTGAGTTTTCTAGAAAGCAGTAGCTATAATTAAAGCAAAAATGTAATTATGAGGCATCAAAGACCTATTTTTGAAAGAGAAGGAATTTTATCAACATTTCTGAAACAGAAAAAGCAAAAGCAGGGTAAGCTTTCAATGTGTACCTTTTTTCCCAACAGAACCAGAACAGCTCTTCCAGGATTCTGTAAGTGTGGAGAGAAGCTGGAGCTTCTTTAAGGCAAGGCACTGGCATGTGTGCTGGGCGGAGTTTACTCAGAGACTCACAGCTGCTCCCACCAGAGAGTTACCTGTATCTCTTTCTACTCTTTTCCTCCCCTTTGAGAGCCATTATCTAAAATGAGGTGTTTATTCACACACTGAACTGTGGAATTGTGATACACACACGGCCACATTTCTGGGGATGATTTCCCTTTAATGAGAGACAAAACCAACAAAACCCATGGACATTAATCAAGGGTGACAGGACTTCAGTGATGACCACAGTTAAGGCTATGGCATGCCCATTTCTCCATCCACTCCCCCATCACACCATAGAGCAAGACCATCTGTCTGGTCTATACAGTAACATGATGGAGACAGAATAGCTTAGCTGTGTTCAGCCCAGGCCACTGGGCTTTTGGTTTGGTTCAGTCCAATCTACCCTCAAAACTCCATTTCCTTACTTGTTAGGTGGATAAAAACTCACAGGGCTGCCATGAGAACAGGAGATAAAGTGCCAGTAAACTAGACACAAATGGGATAATTGTGTGTCTACATACTTTTTTTTTTTTTTTTTTTTTTTTTACCACAGTTGTTTCAACAATCCCATTCTACTAGTTGTGTTTAGTGGGTAAACCTTAGTTTTACAACATCCAAAACTGTATATAACTATCTCAGTCGGAGAAGGCAATGGCACCCCACTCTAGTACTCTTGCCTGGAAAATCCCATGGATGGAGGAGCCTGGTAGGCTGTAGTCCATGGGGTCGCTAAGAGTCAGACATGACTGAGTGACTTCCCTTTCACTTTTCACTATCATGCTCAGTAGAAATTATAATAGACTTGGCAAATTATTCCCAAATCCTAAAAAGATACGAACACAGGCCATTCCACCATGATTTTATGAGAGTCAAACTGCTCCAAAGGTTGGCCTCCTCTCTCCTGACCTCTAAATAATTCACACAATACAAATTTTAATTCAATCTGGATTTTAATTCACCCACTGAAATGTAAGCTTCCCAGGCAGGTCTATGTCCACAGAAAAGAATCTAAAGAAGTGGGTGTTTGGCAAATGTATGTGGATAGATGGATAGGCAGGTTAAACAAGTGGATGAATGGATGGATCATACCCCTTCAATGATCACAGTCACTTCAAGTGACCTCGCTCTACTCTTCTGTGTACATTCAGTCTTTGGGGTCCTGTTCAAACTGTAAGTTATCTATTTTGTAGATATATTTCTCCCCAACAAGACACTAAGTTATTTGAGAGCAGAGGTTGAGTAAATGTTATCTTTATTTCTCCGACTGCACCATGGATGGTGCTTAATAAATATCTGTTGCTTCACTGTAGACAATGGCAAAGAAAATGTGCCAAGATGTTCAATCAGACAAAAGATAGTTGACATCTAAAAGGATGAAAACTATCTTTTTCATGAACACATTAGCACATCTACTTTATTCATTAGCATATTACAACTCTCAATAAGCGTTTTACTCACATATAAAGAAAAAAGATTCCGTAGATGCCTTATTAGGCAAAATCAACATGTGGGGTTAACATGGTTCTTAGAAGTTTGGAAAGTAGAGAGAAAGGAACTCCAAGTCATGGCTGTGAGCCAGGCCCATTTGTGCCCAACATCTTTTTAGAAGTGGGCTAGACTGACATTTGGGACCACACTGATACTGAAACAATTCCCCAGCTTTCCTGAAATGGTAAACAATGTCTTCCAAATACCAAAATGAGTGGCGGGGATGGGGCATGAATTAAACAACTTACGTGCAGAAGGTATACTGCTTTACTGAGCTTCAAGCATAATCATCAGCTTATTATCTACTTTGTTTAATGGTGGATATCTTGCTAAACAGTCACCTCCTAGCACCCAGGCCTAATGGACTGATGTAGGATTGGGGAACCAGGCCAGCAGTATGTGCAGTGGTACCTTCTCCAAAGCACAGGCTGTCTGTAACTGCAGACAGTAGCAAAAAGTTACTCTGAAATGATGCTGCTTTGGCTTTCTCTTCCATTTGTTTTCCTTTATGCTGTTTTACCAGATTCAGCGCAGGGCCACACACATAAGTAAATTCCTCTGCTGCTAGTGCTACGTCACTTCAGTCGTGTCCGACTCTGCAACCCCATAGACAGCAGCCCACCAGGCTCCCATCCCTGGGATTCTACAGGCAAGAACACTGGAGTCGGTTGCCGTTTCCTTCTCCAATGCATGAAAGTGAAAAGTCAAAGTGAAGTCACTCAGTCGTATTCGACTCTTAGTGACCCCATGGACTGCAGCCTACCAGGCTCCTCCATCCATGGGATTTTCCAGGCAAGAGTACTAGAGTGGGGTGCCATTGCCTTCTCCAATAAATTCCTCTACATGCTGAATAATAATTCCTTAACAATGCAGATATTGGGTTTGATTCCACTTCTAGCTCTGGGAATTTGAACAAGTTACATCACCTTTCTGTGCCTCAGTTTCTTTATACGAGAAAGAAGAAAACAATAACAATATATCTTATTTCACAATGTGGTTCTAAAACTCAAATGGAGTACTGTATATGACTTAATACACTGTCTGGCTCATAAACGTTTGTATCTATATCATCCCTCATAGCTCAGCTGGTAAAGAATCCACCTGCAATGCAGGAGACCCCGGTTTGATTACTGCATCAGGAAGATCCACTGGAGAAGGGATAGGCTACCCACTCCAGTATTCTTGGGTTTACCTTGTGGCCCAGCTGGTAAAGAATACACCTGCAATGTATGGGGATCTTCCCAATCCAGGGATCAAACCCAGGTCTCCTGCATTGCAGGCGGATTCTTTACCAACTGAGCCGCAAGGGAAGCCCTTGTGTTTTTTGTTTGTTTGTTTGTTTTTTCACAAAACTAGAACAAATAACCTCAAAATTTGTATGGAGACACAAAAGACCCCAAATAGCCAGAGCAGTCTTGAGAAAGAAAAGGAAAGCTGGAAGAATCAGGCTGCCTGACTTCAGACTATACTACAAAGTTATACTCATCAAAATGTGTGGTACTGGCACAAACATAGAAATATAGATCAACGGAACAGCACCGAAAACACTGAAATAACACCATGCACTTATGAGCAATTAATGTATGACAAAGGGGCCAAGACAATACAATGTCTGACAGACAGTCTCTTCAACAAAAGGTGCTGGGAAAACTGGACAGCTACATGTAGAAAAATGAAGTTAGCTCATATTTTTACAGCATACACAAAAATAAGCCCAAAATGGATTAAAGACCAAAATGTGAGACTGGACACTATAAAACTCCTAGAGGAAAACATAAGCAAGACACTCTCTGACATAAATCACAGCAACATCTTTTTTGATGCATTTCCCAGAATACTGGAAATAAAAACAAAAATATACAAACGAGACTGACTGAAACACAAAAGATTTTGCACAGAAAAGGAAACAATAAACAAAACAAAAAGACAACCCACAGACTGGGAAAAATATTTGCAAATAATGTGACTGATAGGGATTAGTTCCCAAAATATACAAATAACTGACAATGCTTAACAGCATCAAAACAAACTACCCACTCAAAAAAATGGGCAAAAGACCTAAATAGACATCTCTGCAAAGAAGACATACAGATGGCCAACAGGCACATGAAAAGATGTTCAATATCACTAATTATTAGAGACATGCTAACCAAAACTACAAGGAGATACCACCCCACATCAGCCAGAATGGCCCTCATCAAAAAGTCCACAAACAGTAAATGCTGGAGAGGGTTTAGAGAGAAGAGAATCCTCCTACATTTTTGGTGGAAATGTAAATTAGTACAGCCACTATGTAGAACAGTATGGAGGTTCCTTAAAACACTAAAAAAGAGATACATATGACTGTGCAATCCCATTCCTGGGCATATTTCTGGAGAAAAACTTGATCTGAAAGTATCCAAGCAGCCCAACATTCAGTGCAGCACTGTTTAAACCTTCATTGACAGAGGAATGGATACAGAAGATGTGGTGCATATATACAATGGAATATCACTCAGCTATTAAAAAGAATGAAATAATGCCATTTGCAGCAATGTGGGTGGACCTATAGAGTGTCATGCTGAGTGAAGTTAGACAGTGAAGGAGAAATGTCATATGAAATGCCTTAAATGTGGAATCTCAAAATAAATGACACAATGTTATGTGGCAGCCTTGACTGGAGAGGGGTTTGTGGAGAATGGATACATGTATACTTATGGCTGAGTTCCCCGGTTGCTGTTCACCTGAAACTATCAGGACTTTGTCAGTTGGCTACATCCCAAAACAAAATAAAAAGCTCAAAATAAAAATGGCAGTGGAGGTCAGCTAGGTTAGATGTAAGAAAAAGAACTCTATCTGCGTGATGATGAAGGTAACATGCAACACAGAGAAGTGGGGACAGGGATAAGAGAAGGAGCAATCGACCTGCTGAAAGGGAGCAGCTACTCCTGAGTTCATAGCAAAGTTGCCATGTAAAAACATACCTAGTGTATTAGCCTTTTTGAAATCTGGAAACATCTGTTTTTTAACATATAATTTCCTAACATTTAAATAGTAGCAATGGATTTAACTGTTTAAACATCATGTATCACAAACAGACTTGAAGATGGTCCTCCACGATCCCCAACCCCTGGTGTTCACATTTTTGTTTAATCTCCTTTTTCTGCGTGAGCAGAAACTACATCTTGCTTATATCCATGAAAACATGGAGAGGTAACAGGACATCATTCCAACGATTCTGTGACATTGTATAAGGGTCTAGAGACCCTTGTTGTGGACAGATGAAGTGAGCAGGCAAGCAGGGAGAGCCCATATGCCAGGGATCTCAGGCTTCCCCAAGGGTGGACTCCAGGAACTTAGAGTGGCCTCTATAAACAACCTGAGTAATCGTGGAAGCAAATTCTTACCCAGCTGAGCCTCCAGATGAGAACACCTTCAGAGGATACTTAGATTTCAGACTTCTTAGACCCTAAGCAAAGGGCCCAGTTAAGCCATATCTAGACTCATGACCCACAAAGATTACAAAATAATAAATGTGTGCATTTTAAGTCACTAGTTTGTACTCATTTGTTATATAACAGTATGTAACTAATAAATTCACAATGCAAAAGAACAAATCACATTTAAAGGACATAATTCCCCATGATCAGCTAACAGCATCTGCTATATTTCATTAAACCTGACATCAATATTTGCCAGAATTATGACTATCTAGGCTGAGAGTTCAAAGCCCTAAGTATCAACATACTACATGCAAGCTGAGTTTTTTCTACTTAATTTTCCTCAATAGTCAATCGAGAGGATGACTGAGACATAACCCTGAATTTTGCTATCACACAGACTTTTATCATTTTTACTGATCCATTGTGGCCTAAGTAATAACACAATTAGCTTCAGAGTTAGATTCTTTAGGGACTGAGTGACTCACCAAACAACATTTAGAGCAGAACTAGATACACAATAATCATATATTAAATGAACACACAAATGGGACTTAAATGTCAAGTGCTACCCTGGCATGCCTCAGGGGCTAGCGCTGTGCTTCTACAACATCCGGATTAGTAACTAAGAGCAACACAGAAGGTCTGGATAGCAAATTCACAAGTGATATTGTTCTTTGAACGGAAAGTAAGTGAGTTGAAAAATAGAACAATATAGACTCAAAAGGTCAGAATGATGTACCAACTCTAATGATCTATAAATTTAAAACTCTCAATTTAGGGTGAAAAGCATAAACTCAAAACACATAAAATGTGGCATATATGGTAGCAGAAATGCAAAGGCTGAGTTCTTGGGCTTCATGTACATTTATTATGAATTGAAAAAAATACCATATTAGTTAATCCCACTATTGTTACTGCATTTATTGTATAATAAACATACACATGAGTCAGGCTACTGGTATTTCCTTCCATCTCAGTTTCAGGCCTTGGAGATCCTGTTTTGTTTTGACAAGTATCATCAACTGAGCCCATTTAAAGGAGTCAAACCATCACAGCAGCATGGCATGTGATACATGATTGATATTCAATAAATGTCTACTGAATTACAACATTATGAATTGAGTGACAATAATCTTTAAATAAAGCCTTAAGAAAATCTGAAAAAAAAATGAAGCATTCAAACTAGTAGGAAACTACATTGTGGGGTTACAGTTTGTGATCACGGCATGCTTGTGACAGGCTGTAGGACATGCTGCCCCAAAATATGGCACCTTGGCATACTGAATAGCTCAGGCTGAAGGAGTTTCAGAAATGGCATGTGCAGAAAAGTCTTTCTGATCTTCCCTTGAAGCAAGTCATAAATCATCCTATGAGAGAGGCCCTTGGTATACCAGAAAGAAAGGCGCACACTTATCCCCAAAGATGGAGGGACACAGAGCAGAATCTGAAGGAACAGGCTTGCTAAGTTTCTACGGTTCACTACCATTAGCTTATGCCCTTTCTGCTATCACATGTTTCTACGCTTCCTCTCTTCAACAAACCTAGCATGAAACTACTCAGCTTTAACTATTTCATCAGGTCTTTTTTCCTTATGAAACTCCATGTCACATAAATCTTATATTAAATAAATGTGTATGCTGTTCTCCTGTTAAACTGTCTTTGTCAGTTTATTTTTCAGAGTAGAGGGGGCCCTATAAGAGTCAAGGAAAACTTTGTCATCCCCAACACCAGTTTAGTACACAGACACAGGAACTAGATGATTTAGGTTTAAATTCAACTCCTACACCTGCTTCAGTGCCATCTATCCCATTTAAAATTAAGCTTTATTATTGGCAAAATGAAGATTGGAATACCAGCACCCATTTCAAGAGGGTTTTCAAGAAGTGAAAGCATATTAGCACACTGCCCAAGTCTAGAAAAATGTATGCCACATAGTAGGCAGCACTTAGTATGCATTGTTGTTGTTTAGTCACTCAGTCATGTCCGACTCTTGGCAACCTCATGGACTACAGTCCACCAGCTCCTTGATCCACTGGATTTTCCAGGCGGGAATACTGGAGTGGGTTCCATTCCCTTCTCCAGGGGATCTCTCAGACCAAGGGATCAAAGCTGGGTCTCCTGCATTGCAGGCAGATTCCTTACTGTCTGATCCACCAGGGAAGCCCTAACATGCATTCAGTTCAGTTAAGTCGCTCAGTAGTGTCCGACTCTTTGTGACCCAATGAATCACAGCATGCCAGGCCTCCCTGTCCATCACCAACTTCCGGAGTTCACTCAGACTCACGTCCATCGAATCAGTGATGCCATCCAGCCATCTCATCCTCTGTTGTCCCCTTCTCCTCTTGCCCCCAATCCCTCCCAGCATCAGAGTCTTTTCCAATGAGTCAACTCTTTGCATGAGGTGGCCAAAGTACTGGAGTTTCAGCTTTAGCATCATTCCTTCCAAAGAAATCCCAGGGCTGATCTCTTTCAGAATGGACTGGTTGGATCTCCTTGCAGTCCTAGGGACTCTCAAGAGTCGTCTCCAACACCACAGTTCAAAAGCATCAATTCTTCGGCACTCAGCTTTCTTCACAGTCCAACTCTCACATCCATACATGACCACTGGAAAAACCATGGCCTTGACTAGACGGACCCTTTTTGGCAAAGTAATGTCTTTGCTTTTCAATATGCTATCTAGGTTGGTCATAACTTTTCTTCCAAGGAGTAAGCGTCTTTTAATTTCATGGCTGCAGTCACCATCTGCAGTGATTTTGGAGCCCAAAAAAATAAAATTTGACACAGCTTCCACTGTTTCCCCATCAATTTCCCATGAAGTGATGGGACCAGATGCCATGATCTTCGTTTTCTGAATGTTGAGCTTTAAGCCAACTTTTTCACTCTCCACTTTCACTTTCATCAAGAGGCTTTTTAGTTCCTCTTCACTTTCTGCCATAAGGGTGGTGTCATTTGCATATCTGAGGTGATTGATATTTCTCCTGGCAATCTTGATTCCAGCTTGTGCTTCTTCCAGCCCAGCATTTCTCATGATGTACTCTGCATAGAAGTTAAATAAGCAGGGTGACAATATACAGCCTTGACGTACTCCTTTTCCTATTTGGAACCAGTCTGTTGTTCCATGTCAAGTTCTAACTGTTGCTTCCTGACCTGCATATAGGTTTCTCAAGAGGCAGGTCAGGTGGTCTGGTATTCCCATTTCTTTCAGAATTTTCCACAGTTTATTGTGGTCCACACAGTCAAAGGCTTTGGCATAGTCAATAAAGCAGAAATAGCTGTTTTTCTGGAACTCTCTAGCTTTTTCGATGATCCAGTGGATATTGGCAATTTGATCTCTGGTTCCTCTGCCTTTTCTAAAACCAGCTTGAACATCTGGAAGTTCATGGTTCACATATAGCTGAAGCCTGGCTTGGAGAATTTTGAGCATTACTTTAGTAGCATGTGAGATGAGTGCAATGGTGTGGTAGTTTGAGCATTAGTGACTAGTATTATCATCATTAACATTATTCTTCTATCAGCAAAAAGGTTAGTTAGAAGTAGGCCTACCCTGAGTCATTCCAGAGTTCCAGAGGTCACAAATATTATCAGTGGATAGAAGGTACAGGGAAGGAGACTGGTTATCCATAAAGAATTTTGAGTTATCTGAGCAGCCCCAAAACAGAAATGAAAATTTAGATGTAAACAAGAACTCATCCCTGGAAATTTGAAAATAATCCTCTATGATTTTATAGAGACAGCTTATGTTAAAATATCTTTAATTTCTTTCAGTCATTCAATTTAAGTGATCCCTTTGATCCAAATACAATCCAAAATGTAACACGAGGAACACTTTTATATGTTTGGGAAAATGCAAGTGTATAGCTTATTCAGAAGAGGGAGAAAACATTCTCTCTGTTAATATTTACATCCGAGAAATCTCTAAAGTATCGCCTTGATTCAGAAAAGACTCCAAACTGAAATCCAGGCCTCTTCTCAGGGGGATGACAGAGAAATTAACATAGGTTAGACTTTCAGGGCGGAGAAGGCAATGGCACCCCACTCCAGTACTCTTGCCTGGAAAATCCCACGGACGGTGGAGCCTGGTAGGCTGCAGTCCTTGGGGTCGCAGAGTCGGACACGACTGAGCGACTTCACTTTCACTTTTCACTTTCATGCATTGGAGAAGGAAATGGCAACCCACTCCAGTGTTCTTGCCTGGAGAATCCCAGGGATGGGGGAGCCTGGTGGGCTGCCATCTCTGGGGTTGCACAGAGTCGGACACAACTGAGGCGACTTAGCAGCAGCAGCAGCAGCAGACTTTCAGGGAGAGTAAAGTTTAAAGGGAAATACTTCAGTGAAGTAAAACTTAAAGGGAATTTAAACAAATATTGGGCTCTAATGCCAAAATGTTTTGACTTAAATTCTGTCTCCATACATTATTACTTTTTTGACCTTGAGTTAGTGCTTAATTTCCTTCTGCCTTGATTTGTCTTATCTAAAAGTAAGAGAGCAATATTATCTATCTCACTGAGTTGTGAGACTTAAATAAATTAGTATATGTAAAGTATTTAGAATAGCTTTACACATAAATGTTAGCTATATTTCTCCTCTGTTTTTCTTAGTAACAGTAGTAGCAGAAATAGTAGTAGTTGAAATGGCAGTATTCATATTATTTTTTTAGAATCCTTCTTTAATCACAGTATTGTTCCTTGTATAATGCAAGCAAATGGTAAATATTTCAAGGTGTTCTTTGTTTGTCTTGTTATTAAGAAACTTAAGACAGAGTTGCAGGAGTATTACATATTCTAGGCATGTCTATGGAGAAATATTATCAACAGACAAACTGCAAAGGCTGATAAAGTTAATTCACAAAACCCATATCAGAATTCACAAAATGGAAGATGGCAGAGAAATAGGACGGGAAGACCACTCTTTCTCCAATAAATATATTAAAATATCATCTGCATGTGGAGCAAGTCCCATGGAATAACTTTTGAACGTTAGCAGAGGACCCCAGATACCCAGAAAGGCAAACCATTCTCTGAGGCATGAGGTAGGACAAAAGACAAAATTAGAAGGGAGAAGAGGATTTCAGAATGGAGACCTGTCCTGGGGAGAATATCTAAGGAGGAGAAGTTTCCACACAATAGGATACTCTCTCACAGGTGGGGTCAGTTGGGAGCTTAGGAACCTCAGAGGGCAGCATAACTGAAAAATTTCATCACAGAAATTGCCGAAAGGCAATTACCAAGAACAGGCTCACATGCTCGCGTCCCACCCACAGTGAATGGGGGCTGGGTGCAGAGCATGTGCTGCATCGTTGGTCCTTAGAGAAAGGACAAGGTTTGAATGCCGTGAGGACACTGAGCAGATTAATGTGACAGAGCACAGACAGAACCAGGAAAACCCCAACCATGGGAACACCAGGGAAACAAAGAAAAACAAAGGAACTTTCCTGTGGAAAGGCTCTACTGCTGCACTGTGAGCCCTGGCATGCTCACAGAACAAAGGATCCTGCCCTAGCGAATACCAAACAAGGGTGAGTCAGCTGCCATTTGCAGCCCTCCTTGGACGCGGAGAGGCAGGTGCATGACAGCCAGAGGTGAAAGGCAAGGGGCCACTGCAAACTCGGCCCCAGAGACTGCATCTCCCACCAGTTATGAGTGGGCTGCCAGTCACTAACCACACCTTCCTGGGATCCTGGACAGTTCATATCTGCCAGGAGTGTCACACCTGAGACCAGTTCCCCTGAGGAGATGCACAGCCCACCTGGAACTGTGCTCTCACAGCATACCAAGGAACCTCAGCTGCTTGGATCTGGGAGGTGCATGCTGCCTTGGGCTGTGGCAACCCCATGTGATCCATCCATTGCAAGTGCTCCCACACATGCCAGTGGTGCTTGTTTGCAGCGTCCCTCCCTGTCCACAGCACAACTGAGCAAGTGAGCCTGAATAAGTGGCCACTTTCATCCCCTCGGGTCAGGTCAGAGATCAGACACTGAAGAGAGACTTGCAAGCACAGGAGGCCAACCTAAGCAAACAAAAGAAGAGAGAACTGCCTCAAAGGGGCAGGTATGACAGATTAAAATCCTCCAGTTAGAGACTGTGCATTTGAGGGGCAACTGTAGACTTTGAGAACAAATACAAGCTGGAACAAGGGAATATCTGACACAGAATTGACTCCACACTGCCCACAACACCAAAGATGTTTCTAGATATACTGGAGGACCTTCTGAGTAGGCAACACAACTGAAGCAGGAAAATAGAGGAATCACACAGTTTTTTTTTTCTTTATTATTATTGTTAAGGTTTTTTTAGTTTTACTATTTTAAAATTTCTTTAAATCTTTATTCCTATTTTTTTTCTTTCTTTCCTCTCTTCTTTTTCTTTTTTCTTTCATGGTGCCTTAACATGGTTCTTTATTACCCCTTTACCTTTTATTTTTTACACCATATTTTACCTTTCAAAAAAAAATCTTATTTTTTAAATAAACTCCAGATTTAAAAAAATACTTTGTTTCTTTTTATATTCTACTTTTGAGAGTCTTACTTTTATTTGGGTTTTTAAAATTTTTGTTTTCTAATCTTTTGTAATTAATTTTGTATCATTAAGAGTCTAATTTTTAGTATCCATTTTCACTTAGGGATTTGACTATTGACTTGATTGATCTCTCCAGTTCTGACTCTCCATTTTCTCCTCCTGGTCACCTCTTTCTCCTACCACCCTCTTCTCTTCTCTATATGACTCTGTGAATCCTCTTGAGTGTTCCTGGCTGTGGAAATTTGTTTACCATTAACCTAGGGGTTTTGTCTTCTGTGTTGTGTGGGTGGAGAAGTCTTGTTACTACTGTAAGACACTGGGACTGAAACCCGGAGGCAGGAGGCGCAACTCCAGAATTTTGGACCATCAGACAATTCTCAACACCAGGAAACATTAATAAGCCCACCCAAAAGCCTCTGTACCTACACTGAGACCAAGATTGACCCAAGAGTCATCATGCCCAGTGCAAGACACCCCACACTAATCCTCCAGGAAAACAGGAACACAACCCTGTACATTAATAAACAAGCTGTCCAAAGCCATTTCAAATCCATAGACACCGCAAAAGTCACTACTGGACACTGCATTGCCCTTCAGAGATACAAGATCAAGCTCCATCCACCAGAACACAGACACAGTTCTCCCAACCAAGAAAAATTAACAAAAAACTGGTCCAACCCCACCTGCAAGGAGCAGACTCCACAATTAATAGGAAATACAACTCTTCAGCCTGTAGAAAGGAGACCCCAAACACAGCAAACTAAACAAAATGAAAAGACTGAGAAATACCCAGCATGTGAAGGAACATGATAAAAACCCACCAGATGAAACAAAAGAACAGGCGATAGGGAGTCTATCTGAAAAAGAATTCAGAATAATGATTGCAAAGATGATCCAAAATCTTGAAAACAAAATGGAGATATAGATATATAGACTGGAGACACAGATTGATAAGACACAAGAAACGTTGAACAAAAGACTAGAAGAAATAAAGAACAGTCAGTCACTAATGAGCAACGGAATAACTGTGATTAAAAATACTCTGGAGAGAACTAACAGTAGAGTAACTGAGGCAGAAGAACAGATAAGTGAGCTGCAAGATAAAACGGTGGAAATAAATGAAGCAGAGTGGAAAAAAGAAAAAAGAATAAAAATAAATGAAGACAACCTCAGAGACCTCTGGGATGATGTTAAGCACCCCAATATTTGAATGTTAAGTGTCTCAGAAGAAGACAAAAGTAAAGAGCCTGAAAAAATATTTGAGGAGATAACAGCCAAAAACTTCCCTAAAATGGGGAAGGAAATAGCCATCCAAGTCCAAAAAGCCCAGAGGGTCCAATACAGGATAAACTCAAGGAAAAACACAAGACACATATTAATAAAACTAACAAAAATTAAACACAAAAAAACAAATATTAAAAGCAGCAAGGGAAAAGCAACAAAAAACATACAAGGGGATCCCCATACGGATAAAAGCTGATCTTTCAACAGAAACTCTGCAGGCCAGGAAGGAATGGCAGGATATAAATAAAGTGATGAAAAGGAAAAACCTACAACCAAGATTACTCTACCCAGCAAGGATCTTGTTAAGATTCAAAGGAGAAATCAAAAGCTATACAGACAAACAAAAGCTAAGAGAATTCAGCACCAACAAGATACCTCTTCAACAAATGCTAAAGATTTTGTCTAGACAGGAAACAGAAAAAGATTATAAAAGTGAGCTCAAAACAATAAAGTAAGTGGTAATGGGATCATATTTATCAAAAATTACCTTAAATATAAATGAGTTAAATACTCCAATCAGACAACAAAAACAAGATCCCCCATATGCTGTCTACAAGGGACCCACCTCAAATCTAGGGACATGTACAGACTGAAAGTGAGGTGCTTGAAAAATATATTTCATGCAAATGGAGACCAAAAGAAAGTGGGAGTAGCAATACTTATATAATATAAAATAGACTTTAAAATAAAGAGCATTAAAAGAGACAAGTAGAACACTAAATAATGATCAAGGGGTAAAATCAAGAAGAAGACATAACAGTTATAAATATATATGCACCTACATAGGAGCAACTCAATACATAAGGCAAATGCTAAACTATTAAAGGGGAAATTGACAGTAACACAACAATAGTGGGGAACTTTAATACCCACTCACACCAATGGAGAGATCATCCAGACAGATAATTAATAAGGAAACACCAGCCTTAAAGGATACACTGGAACAGCTGGAACTAATTGGTATCACAAGGACATTTCACACAAAAACAATGGATTTCACCTTCTTAAGTGCACATGGAACATTCTCCATAATAGATCACATCCTGGGTCACAAATAAAGCCTTGGTAAATTTTAAAAAATGGAAATCATTTCAAGCATCTTTTCTGATCACAGTGCTGTAATATTAGACATCAACCACAGGAAAAAAGCCACAAAAAAAACACAAACAATGGAGGCTAAACAACATGCTTCTGAATAACCAACAGATCACTGAAAAAATAAAAAATGAAATCAAAATATACACAGAAACAAATGATAATGAAAGCATGACAACCCAAAACCTATGGGATTCAGTTAAAGTAGTGCTAAGAGGGAAGTTCACAGCAATACAAAACTATCTTAAGAAACAAGAAAAATATCAGATAAATAATCTAACCTTTCACCTAAAACTTCTAGAAAAAGAGAAACCAAAACCCCCAAAGTTAGTAGAAGAAAAGAAATCATAAAAGTCAGAGCAGAAATAAATGAAAAAGAAATGAAGGGGACTGTTGTAATGATCAATAAAACTAAAGGCTGGGACTTTAATAAGATAAACAAAATAGACAAACCATTAGCCAGACTCATCAAGAAAAAAAAGGGAGAAGACTCAAATCAGTAAAATTAGAAACGAAAATGGAGAAATTACAGCAGACAACATAGAAGGACAAGAGATCATAAGAGAATACTATGAACAACTATATACCAATACAAGGGACAACTTGGAAGAAATGTATAAATTCTTAGAAAAGTATGACCTTTCAAAGCCGAACCAGGAAGAAATAGAAAATATAAACAGACTAATCACAAGTTTGGAAACCAAAATTGTAATAAAAAATTGTCCAAAAAAAAAAAAAAAAAAAAAGCCCAGAACCAGATGACATCACAGATGAATTTTACCAAAAACTTAGAGAAGAGCTAACAACGACTCTACTCAAACTCTTCTAGAAATTTCCAGAGGAAGGAAAACTCCCAAACTCATTCTATAAGGCCACCATTGATTGTCCTGACACCAAAACTAGACAAGGATGCCACTTAAAAAACAATATAAAAACAAACAAAAACTACAGGCCAATATCACTGATGAACATACGCAAAAATCCTCAACAAAATTCTACCAAATGGAATCCAACAACATATTAAAAAGATCATATATAATTATCAAATGGGGCTTTGTTCCAGGGATACAAGGATTCTACAATATTCACTAATCAATCAATGTGATACACCACATTAACAAATTGAGAGATGAAAACATATCATTATTTTAATAGATGAACAGGAAGTCTTTAATAAAATTCAGCATCCATTTATGATAAAAACTCTCCTGAAAGTAGGCATAAAAGTAACATACCTCCACCTAACAAAAGCCATATACCACAAACCCAAAGCAAACATTATTCTCAATGGCAAAGATTTAAAGTATTGCCGCTAAAATCAGGAACAATACAGGGGCGCTCACTTTCACCACTGCTATTCAACATAATTCTGGAAGTCCTAGCCACAGTAATTTGAGATGAAAAGTAAATAAAGGGAATCCAGTTTGGCAAAGAAAAAGTAAAACTCTCACTGCAGATTACATGATCCTCTACACAGAAAACCTTAAAGACACCACCAGAAATTTACTAGAGCTAACCAATGAATATAGTAAATTCACAGGATTAATGCACAGAAATCCCTTACATTCCTATATGCTAACAATGAAAAATCAGAAAAAGAAATTAAGGAAATAATCCCATTCACCTTTGCAATGAAAAGAATAAAATATTTGGAATACATTTGCCTAAACATACAAAAGACTTGTATACAGAAAACAATAGAACACTGATGAAAGAAATCAAAGATGACACAAATAGATGGAGAAATATACCATGTACATAGATCAGAAGAATCAATATAGTGAAAATGAGTATACTACCCAAAGCAATCTATGGACTCAAAGCAATTGCTATCAAGCTACCAAGGGTATTTTTCACAGAACTAGAACAAATGATTTCACAATTTGTATGAAAACACAAAAATCCTCAAATAGCTAAAGCAATCTTGAGAAAGAAGAATGGAACTAAAAGAATCAAGCTGCCTGACTTCAGACTATAGTGCAAAGCTACAGTCATCAAGACAGTATGGTGCTGGCACTAAGACAGAACATTAGATCAATGGAACAAAATAGAAAGCCCAGAGATAAACCCAAGCACCTATGGACAACTTATCTTTGACAAAGGAGGCAAAAATATACAATCTAGAAAAGTGAAGTCGCTCAGTCATGTCTGACTGTTTGTGACCCCGTGGACTGTAGCCCACCAGGCTCCTCCATCTATGGGATTCTCCAGGCAAGAATACTGGAGTGGGTTACCATTTCCTTCTCCAGGGGATCTTCCCAACCCAGGGATTGAACCCAGGATTCCCGCATTGTAGGCAGAAGCTTTAACCTCTGAGCCACAATGTAGAAAAGACAATCTCTTTAACAAGTGGTGCTGAGAAAATTGGTCAACCACCTGTAAAAGAATAAAACTAGAACACTTTCTAACACCACACACAAAAATAAACTCAAAATGGATTAAAGATATAAATATAAAACCAGAAACTATAAAACTCCTAGAGAAAAATATAGGCAGAACACTCTCTGATATAAATCACAGCAAGATGCTCTATGACCCACCTCCCAGAGTAATGGAAATAAGAGCAAAAATAATCAAATGGGACTTAATAAACTTAAAAGCTTTTGCACAACGAAGGAAACTATAAGAAAGGTGAAAAGACAGCACTCAGAATTGGAGAAAATAATAGCAAAATGAAGCAACTGACAAAGAATTAATCTCAAAAATATATAAGCAGCTCATGCAGCTCAATAACAGATAAATAAATGACCCAATCAAAAATGGACCAAAGAACTAAACAGACATTTCTCCAAAGACATACAGATGGCTAACAAACACATGAAAAGATGCTCAATGTCACTCATTATTAGAGAAATGTAAACCAAAACCACAATAAGGTATCATCTCATGCCAGTCAGAATGGCTGCTGTCAAAAAGTCTACAAAGAGTAAATGCTGGAGAGGGTGAGGAGAAAAGGGAACCCTCTTACACTGTTGGTAGGAATACAAACTAGTACAGCCACTATGGAGAACACTGTGGAGATTCCTTTAAAAACTGCAAATAGAACTGCCATATGACCCAGCAATCCCACTGCTGAGCATACACACCGAGGAAACCAAAATTGAAAGAGACACATGTATCCCAATGTTCATTGCAGCACTGTTTATAATAGCCAGGACATGGAAGCAACCTAGATGTCCATCAGCAGATGAATGGATCAGAAAGCTGTGATACATATAAACAATGGAATATTACTTAGCTATTAAAAAGAATGCATCTGAGTCAGTTCTAATGAGGTGGATGAAACTGGAGCATATTATAACAGAGTGAAGTAAGTCAGAAAGAAAAACACAAATACATTATATATATGGATTTAGAAAGATGGTAACGATGACCCTATATTCGACACAGTAGAAGAGACACAGATATAAAGAACAGACTTTCAGACTCTGTGCAAGAAGGTGAGGGTGGAATGATTTGAGAGAATAGCACTGAAGCATGCATATTACCATGTCTGAAACAGATGACCAGTCCAAGTTCAATGCATGAAACAAGGCACTCAAAGCCAGTGCACTGGGATAACCCACAGGGATGGGATGGGAAGGGAGGTGGGAGGGGAGTTCAGGATGGGGGAACACATGTACACCCGTGTCTAATTCATGTCAATGTATGGCGAAAATAACCACAATATTATAAAGCAATTAGCCTCCAATTAACATAAATAAATTAATGTTTAAAAAAAAAAAAAAAAGATTTACTGAGCATGATTCACCATTCAGAACAAGATCAAGTTTCCCCCACAGTCAGTCTCTCCCATCAGAAAGCTTCTATAAGCAGCTTAACCTTATTCATCAGATGGCAGACAGAATGAAAAGCACAATCACAGAAAACTAACCAAACTGATCACATGGATCACAGCCTTGTCTAACTCCATGAAACTATGAGCCATGCCACGTAGGGCCGCCCAAGATAGATGGGTCATGGTGGAGAGTACTGACAAAATGTGATCCACTGGAGATAGGAATGGCAAATCACTTCAGCATTCTTGCCTTGAGAACTCCATGAACAGTATGAAAAGGCACAAAGATAGGACAATGAAAGATGAACTCACCAGGTTCGTAGGTGACCAATATGCTACTGGAGATCAGTGGAGTAATAACTCCAAAAAGAATGGAGAGATGGAGCCAAAGCAAAAACAATGCCCAGTTGTGGATGGGACTGGTGATAGAAGTCAAGTCTGATGTTGTAAAGAGCAATACTGCATAGGAACCTAGAATGTTAGGTCCATGAATCAAGGTAAATTGGAAGTGGTCAAACAGGACATGGTAAGAGTGAATATCAACATTTTAGGAATCAGTGAACTAAAATGGACAGGAATGGGCAAATTTAATTCAGATGACCCTAATACCCACTACTATGTGCAAGAATCCCATAGAAGAAATGAATTAGCCCTTGTAATCAACAAAACAATCCAAAATGCAGCACTTTGGTGCAATCTAAGAAGAACAAAACAATCTCTATTCATTTCCAAGGCAAACCATTCAATATCACAGTAATACAAGTCTGTGCCTCAATCACTAATGCCGAAGAAGATGAACTTGAATGGATCCATGAGACCCCACAAGACCTTCTAGAACTAACACCAAAAAAAGATGTTCTTTTCATCAACAGAGGACTGGAATGCAAAAGAAGAAAGTCAAAAGATACCTGGAGTAACAGGCAAGTTTGGTCTTGCAGTAAAAAAATGAAGCAGTGCAAAGGCTAACAGAGTTTTGCCAAGAGAATGCACTGGACATAGCATACACCCTCTTTCAACAACACAACAGCTGACTATACACATGGACGTCACCAGATGATCAATACCAAAATCAGATTGATTATATTCTTTGTAGCCAAAGATGAAAAAGCTCGATACAGTCAACAAAAACAAGACTGGGAGCTGACTGCGTCTCAGATCATGAACACCTTACTGCAAAATTCAGACATAAATTTACGAAAGTAGGGAAAACCACTAGACCACTCAGGTCTGACTTACATCAAATCCCTTATGATTATACAGTGGAAGTGCAAAAAGATATAAAGGATTAGATCTGATAGACACAATGCCTGAAGAACGATGGACAGAGGTGCATGACATTATACAGGAAGCAGTGAACAAGACCAACCTCAAGAAAAAGAAATGCAAAAATCCAAAATAGTTCTCTAAGGAGGCCTTACCAATATCTGAGAAAAGAACAGAAGCGAAAGGCAAAGGAGAAAAGGAAAGATATACTCATCTGAATACAGAGTTCCAAAGAATAGCAAGGAGAGATATGAAAGCCTTCCTAGTGACCAATGCAAAGAAATAGAGAAAGAGGATAGAATGGGAAAGACTAGAGATCTCTTCAAGAAAACTAGAGATACCATGGGAACATTGCATGCAAAAGAAAGAAAAAGGAAAGTGAATTCACTCAGTCATGTCCGACTCTTTGCGACCCCATGGACTGTATCCTACTAGGCTCCTCCATCCATGGAATTTTCCTGGCAAGAGTACTGGAGTGGGTTGCATTTCATGCAAAGATGGGCACAATAAAGGACAGAAAGGCTAAGGACCTAAGAGAAGGAGAAGATATTAAAAAGAGGGTGACAAAAATACACAGAAGAATTAGATCTTCTGATCTAATTCAATCTAATTCTGATCTAATCAAAGATCTTCATGACCCAAATAACCACGATGGTGTGATCACTCACCTAGAGCCAGACATCCTGGAATGTGAAGTAAAGTGGGCCTTAGGAAGCATTACTATGAACAAAGCTAGTAGAGCTGATGGAATTCCAGCTGAATTATTTCAAGTCATAAAAGATAATGCCATGAAAGTGCTGCACTCAATATACCAGCAAATTTGGAAAACTCAGCAGTGGCCACAGGACTGGAAAAGGTCAGTTTTCATTCCAATCCCAAAAAAAGGCAATGCCAAAGAATGCTCAAACTACAAAACAGTTGCAGTCATCTTACATGCTAGCAAAGTAATGCTCATAATTCTCCAAGTAAGGCTTCAACAGTATGTGAACTGAGAACTCCAGATATTCAAGCTGGATTTAGAAAAGGCAGAGGAACCAGAGATCAAGTTGCCAACATCCACTGGATTATATAAAAAGCTAGAGAGTTCCAGAAAAAAAAAAAAAAAAAAACTAATTCTGCTTTATTGATTATCCCAAAGCCTTTGACTGTATGGATCACAACAAACTGTGGAAAATTCTTCAAGAGACGAGAATACCAGACAACCTCACCTGCCTCCTTATAAATCTGTATGCAGGTCAAGAAGCAACAATTAGAACTTGATATGGAACAGTAGACTGTTTCAAATAGGGAAAGGAGTACGTCAAGGCTGTATATTGTCACCCTGCTTATTTAACTTTCATGCTGCTGCTAAGCCACTTCAGTCATGTCCGACTCTGTGCGACCCATGGACTGCAGCCTACCAGGCTTCTCCATCCATGGGATTCTCCAGGCAAGAACACTGGAGTGGGTTGCCATTTCCTTCTCCAATGCATGAAAGTGGAAAGTGAAAGTGAAGTCGCTCAGTCATGTCTGACTCGTAGCGACCTCATGGACTGCAGCCTACCAGGCTCCTCCATCCATGGGATTTTCCGGGCAACAGTACTGGAGTGGGGTGCCATTGCCTTCTCCCAACTTTCATGCAAAGTACATCATATAAATGCCAGACGGGATGAAGCACAAACTGGATTCAATATCGCTGGGAGAAATATCAATAACCTCAGATGTAGATGACACCCCCCATATTGCAGAAAGCAATGAGAACTAAAGAACATCTTGACGAACATAAAAGAGGATGTAAAAAAGTTGGCAAAAACTCAGCATTGAAAAAACAAAAATCATGACATCCAGTCCCATCACCTAATGGCAAACAGATGGGGAAACAATGGAAACAATGACCGAGTTTACTTTGGGGGGCATCAAAATCACTGCAGATTGTGACTGCAGCCAAGACATTAAAAGACTCTTGCTCCCTGTAAGAAAAGCTATGACCAACCTCAGTTCAGTTCAGTCACTCAGTCATGTTCAACTCTTTGTGACCCCATGAATTGCAGCACACCAGCCCTCCCTGTCCATCACCAACCCGTGGAGTTCACTCAAACTCATGTCCATTGAGTCAGTGATGCCATCCAGCCATCTCATCCTCTGTCGTCCCCTTTTCCTCCTGCCCTCAATCTTTCCCAGCATCAGGGTCTTTTCTAATGAGTCAACTCTTCGCATGAGGTAGCCAAAGTATTGGAGTTTCAGCTTCAGCATCAGTCCTTTCAATGAACAACCAGGACTGATCTCCTTGCACTCCAAGGGTCTTTCAAGAGTCTTCTCCAACACCACAGTTCAAAAGCATCAATTCTTCGGCACTCAGCTTTCTTCACAGTCCAACTCTCACATCCAGACATGACCACTGAAAAAACCATAGCCTTGACTAGACGGACCTTTGTTAGCAAAGTAATGTCTCTGCTTTTCAATATGCTATCTAGGTTGGTCATTACTTTCCTTCCAAGGAGTAAGCATCTTTTAATTTTATGGCTGCAATCACCATCTGCAGTGATTTTGGAGCCCAAAAAAATAAAGTCTGACACTGTTTCCACTGTTTCCCCATCTATTTCCCATGAAGTGATGGGACCAGATGCCATGATCTTCATTTTCTGAATGTTGAGCTTTAAGCCAACTTTTTTACTCTCCTCTTTCACTTTCATCAAGAGGCTTTTTAGTGCCTCTTCACTTTCTGCCATAAAGGTGGTGTCATCTGCATATCTGAGATTATTGATATCTCTCCCAGCAATCTTGATTCCTGCTTGTGCTTCTTCCAGCCCAGTGTTTCTCATGATGTACTCTGCATATAAGTTAAATAAGCAGGGTGAGAATACACAGCCTTGACGTACTCCTTTTCCTATTTGGAGCCAGTCTGTTGTTCCATGTCCAGTTCTAACTGTTGCTTCCTGACCTGCATATAGGTTTCTCAAGAGGCAGGTCAGGTGGTCTGGTATTCTCATCTCTTTCAGAATTTTCCACAGTTTATTGTGATCCACACAATCAAAGGCTTTGGCATAGTTAATAAAGCAGAAATTGATATTTTTCTGGAACTCTCTTGCTTTTTCAATGATCCAGTGGATGTTGGCAATTTGATCTCTGGTTCCTCTGCCTTTTCTAAAACCAGCTTGAACATCTGGAACACGGTTCACCTATTGCTGAAGCCTGGCTTGGAGAATTTTGAGCATTACTTTACTAGAGAGCATATTAAAAAGCAGATACATCACTTTGCTGACAAAGATTCATCTAGTCAAAGCTATGGTTTTTCCAGTACTCATGTATGGGAGAGTTGCACCATGAAGAAAACTGAGCACCAAAGAGTTGATGCTTTTGAACTGTGGTGTTGGAGAAGACTCTTGAAGAGTCCCTTGCATTGTAAGAAGATCAAACCAGTAAATCCTAATGGAAATCAGTCCTGAATATTCATTGGAAGGACTGATGCTGAAGCTGAAACTCCAATACTTTGGCCACCTGATGCGAAGTGTTGACTCATCTGAAAAGACTCTGATGCTGGGAAAGATTGAAGGCAAGAGAAGAAGGGGATAACAGAGGATGAAATGGTTGGATGACATCACAGACTTGATGGACATGATATTCAGCAAGCCCTTGAGTGGTGATGGACAGGGATGCCTGGCCTGCTTCAGTCCATGGGTCACAATGAGTCAGACTCACTGAGTGACTGAACTGAGCTGAACTGATTGCTAAATTCAAAGGCATGCTGTGATGGTTGCTTCCCACAGGAGCTGTTGCACTGAAACAAGAACCTTACTTGTAGCCAACTGACACACTGTCCAGGCATGAAACATAGTAACTGACAATGCTGATGTAAGCACAAATTTGAGGAGTTTGGGGGATGGGTGAAAGTGAGTCACACAGTCATGTCTGACTCTTTGCATTTCCTCTGTTCCTGGAATTCTCCAAGAAAGAATACTGAGGTAAATAGCCTATCCCTTCTCCAGCAGATCTTCTAAATCAGGGACTGAACCCTGCATTGAAGGCAGATTTTTTACTGCCTGAGCCACCAGGGAAGCCCAAGAATACTGGTGTGGGTAACCTATCCCTTCTCCAGATGATCTTCCTGATCCAGGGATTGAACTGGGGCCTCCTGCATTACAGGCGGATTCTTTACCAGTTCAGTACCAGGGAATCCACCAACTTTTCATCACTGTTTATTAATATCAGTGAGACTGATGAATCACATATAATAAAGGTAACAGCCTTCAAGATAACTGTAGTGAGAATGGTGGTGCACCCAACCAGCAGAAAATAACATATCCTGAATTGAAAAGAAAGTGCTAGTTGCTCAGTCATGCCCAACAATTTGCAATCTCATGGACTGTTGCCCACCAGGCTCCTCTGTCCATGGAATTTTCCAGACAGAAAATACTGCAGTGTGCTGCCATCCTCTTCTCCAAAGCATCTTCCCCAAGCAGGGATCGTACCTGAATCTCCTGCACTGCAGGGGGATTCTTTACCATATGAGCCAACTAGGGAACCCCAAAATATCCTGATCAAGACTCAGTTTGAGATGTCTCAACCCATGGTATTTGGTGTATATATCAGTGACTCCTGGTCTGAAAGAATGAGTGTTTCCATATGGTGCCTAGTCTCTCCAGACCTGTGAGGGAGCCTCTGATTGGAATGTGTCTCCTTTCTTCAACATTTCTGCTATACTGAATCCTTTTCCTGCAAAAAAATAAACAAACTCTAGCTTTATAGGCTTCCCTGGTAGCTCAGCTGGTAGAGAATTCACCTGCAATTCAGGTGACCCCAGTTCAATTCCTGAGTCTGGAAGAAGCCCTGGAGAAGGGAAAGGCTACCCACTCCAGTATTCTGTGACTTCCCTGGTAGCTCAGCTTGTAAAGAATTCACCTGCAATGCATGAGACCTCAGTTCAATTCCTGGGTCAGGATGATCCCCTGGAGAAGGGAATGGCTACCCACTCTAGTATTTTGGCATGGAGAATTCCTTGGACTCTATAGTTCATGGGGTCTCAAAGAGTCGGACATGACTGAGCAACTTTCATTTTCACTTTATAGGCATCACCCTTGTGGGTCCTGTGGGGTTTCTTAGCAATTAAATTCTGTCTATTAATAAATGCCACCAATAGTAAATTAGTATAGACAACTTAAATTGTGTAATCACTATTTATATTTATTTCATTTCTTAAGTTTGTGATAATAGGAAATAAAACTAAGGATACATTTTAACTTAAGAAACATATCAATATTTATCTAAAATGTATATTTCCAGAATTCAAAGGATTAATAACATCTTCTTCTAACTCCATCTAATATCATTCTGAGAGAGTCATTTCCTAGGCAGGTTGATAAGGAGTCTAGGGGTCCCCAAGGAGAGAGGGGTCTGGAATTCTCAAGGAGGAAGAAAGGACAAACTTTTTTTTTTTTTTTCCTTCTCTACATTCCTTAGGATTATATAACAATAATGTATCCTGCCTGAGGACAGTCTCTGGATTAAACCTTCTGTTATCTTAAAATGTAAATTATGGGAGTAGACCTGGTCTTTACAAGGATGTATCCTGCCTGAGGACAGTCTTTGGATTAAACCTTCTGGCTAATTCTGTTATCTTAAAATGTAAATTATGGGAGTAGGTCTGGTGAGGTCTTTACAACCTCCATTCTTTGGATTCATTGGAGAGTATATAACTTCATTGCTAACACTAGCAAGCGGGTACTCTTTCTGCCCCCTTCTAATGCCTATATCCGAAGCTTTCTCTATCTCCTTTATACTTTAATAAAACTTTATTACACAAAATCTCTGAGCGATCAAGCCTCGTCTCTGGCCCTGGATTGAATTCTTCTCCTCCGGGGGCCAAGAATCCCGGTGTCTTCGTGTGATTCAACAACAACCTTTCAATTCCATCTAATAAAGATAACAAATTTTTATCTAATAAAGATAATTAATTTCTTTGCAATGAATCCTGAAAATGCTAATTACACCTGTGATTATCAGTGTGATAGTATATTTCCACAAGTAAATAGAATAATCCTTTTGGGTAAAGATTCTCTTATTCCCTCAATAAATCTGTACTTTATATTATCTAATAAATTAACTTCGTTTCCTACTTTCCATTTTAAATCATTATCTTCTTTCATCAACTAGACTATCCTGGAAACTAGTAGCAGAATGTTTATTCATGCTTACTTAGCTATTTTCATGAAACATTTTTAAAATCAAAAGTTGCTTTTTTTGAAGAGAGTATAGCAAAGGATCCATTAAAAAGCGCTATACTGCAGCATTGATATTATCCTGGGACTGTTATGTGTACTTTACAGAGAAAAGCAAATGAAGAATTAAGTCAGGAAACTGGGATTTTCAACCATCAGAGAAATGGTTGAAACTTATACAATTATAACACTAATGAAGTTAAACTAAATCATGTAGTCCTAAATTTCAATTAAATATATCAGTTTCTTTTTTAAATATATCAGTTTCAACTCAGGCTGGATCTTGGCTGAAGAAAAACACATATTTCCTAAATTTCTCCACTGAAAAAGCCTGGAAACCATATCAAATGTATCAATGAGTACCCTAGATTCCAAATATTAGCCTCTAAATACTAGTTAGCAGTACAGGGAACCAGAACTCCTTGAAGAATTGGTCATCCTGGGTTTGATGCAGCAAATATATAAGATAAACACAGGATATCTTGTTTTAACAGGATGTAAATAATCTATTAAAGACTAGCAGATCTACTTCCAAAGAAGTTAGGACAAAATTTCAGTATATTTCCACTGGCTAAAGATGGGAAAATTTGAGCTTCCATAAGTACAATAGATTGAAAATATATAACATATATTTATCCTATGTCTTCAAAGAGTTTTAAAAAACTGAAAGGTCACCTTTGAAAATAATGAGCTGGTGCCCTAGCATCCTCTAAACCAACATATAAAGTGGGGGAAAAACATCAAGCATTGATCTAGGCTTTTCTGTACAAACTCCAAGTTAGGGTCCCAGGCAATCAAAATGTTGATAAGAAGAGCTTTATCTTTATAGAGTACTACATTCCTTGCTATTGATAAACATATCTTACTCATATATAACCTCATATTCTAAATTGGAATTTTATTTTAATAGAACTGACTTCTCTTGGAAGTGAAAAATCAAAGGGATCTATTCACAAGAACATGAATCCCTAAGATTTGGGCTCAAACTGTTGATTATTTAAAAGCCAGGAGCACATGCTTCTGCCAAAAAATGTATTAGAATTGTGATTGTCTAAGAAAAAACGTGATCCACTGGAAAAGAAATGGCAAACCATTTCAGTATTCTTGCCTTGAGAATCCCATGAACAGTATGAAAAGGCACAAAGATAGGACACTGAAAGATGAACTCCTCAGGTCAGTAGGCACCCAATATGCTACTGGAGCTTCAGTGGAGAAATAACTCCAGAAAGAATGAAGGGATGGAGCCAAAGCAAAAGCAACACTCAGTTGAGGATGTGACTGGTGATAGAAGCAAGGTCCAATGCTGTAAACAGCAATATTTCACAGGAATCTGTAGAGTTAGGTCCATGAATCAAGGCAAATTGGAAGTGGTCAAACAGGAGATGACAAGAGTGAACACTGACATTTTCGGAATCAACGAACTAAAATGAACTGGAATGGGTGAATTTAACACAGATGACCATTATATCTACTACTGTGGGCAAGAATCCCTTAGAAGAAATAACACCTACCCTTCTGAAACTGTTCTAGAAAATTGCAGAGTAAGGAACACTTCCAAGTTCATTGCACAAATCTACCATCACACTGATACCAAAACCAGAAAAAAAAAATCACAAAAAAAGAAAACTGCTGGCCAATATAATTGATGAATATAGATGTAAAAATCCTCAATAAAATGTTAGCAAACTGAATCCAACACCATATTAAAATCACCATCTTACATCATGATCATCATACATCATATCAAGGGGAGTAATCCCAGGGATGCAAGGAGTTTTCAATACAGCAGGGAAGAAAAAGAAATAAATGGAATTCAAATAAAAAAGTAAATGTCAGTGAATTTTATTAATTTGTAGGGTACAATATTAAGTCACAGGAAGCTCTTGCATTCCTATATACAAACAATGAAAGATAAGAAAAAAGTTTAAGGAAACCATTCTATGTATCATTACAATGAAAAGAATAAAATATCTAGGAATAAACTGACCAAAGGAGGCAAGACTTGTACTCAGAAAACTGTAAGAAACTGAAGAAGGATATATTATAAAAGAAGACACAAACAGATGCAGAGATATACCATGTTCTTTAGATTGGAAGATGAAAATATTGTGAAAATGTCTATAGTGCCCAAAGCAATCTACAGATTCAGTACAATCCCTATCAAATCAGTGATGACATTTTTCACAGAATTAGAACTGACATGGAATTAAACTCCAAAATATACAAACAATTAATGAAGGTCAATATCAATAAACAAACAACTCAATCAAAAAATGGGCAGAAGTTCTAAATATACAATTATTCAAAGAAAATGGTTAAAATCAGATACAAATGAGCTCAGCATCACTTATTACTGCTGCTGCTGCTAAGTCGCTTCAGTCGTGTCCGACTCTGTGCGACCCTGTAGATGGCAGCCCACCAGGCTCCCCATCCCTGGGATTCTCCGGGCAAGAACACTGGAGTGGGTTGCCATGTCCTTCTCCAATGCATGAAAGTGAAAAATGAAAGTGAAGTAGCTCAGTCGTGTCCGACTCATAGCGACCGCATGGACTGCAGCCCACCAGGCTCCTCTGTCCATGGAATTTTCCAGGCAAGAGTACTTATTACTAGAGAAATACAAATAAAAACTATAATAAAGTATCACTTCACAAGGGTCAGAATGGTCATCACCAAAAAAATCTACAAGTGATAAATGCTGGAGAGGATGTAGAGAAAAGGGAACACTATTGCCCTGTTGGTGGGAATGCAAACTGATACAGCCACTGTGGAGAACAGTATGGAGGTTTCTTAAAAAACTGAAAATAGACCTGTCATATGATCCTACTCCTTGGCATATGTCCAAGGAAACCATAATTTGAAAAAATATATGCATCCCGGTGTTTACTGCAGGACTATTTACAATTGCCCAAACACGGAAGCAACCTAAACTCCCATCAGCAGTGGAATGTTTAAAGAACATGTAGTACATATATACAATGGAATATTACTAAGCCATATAAATAATGAAATTGGGTCATTTGCAATGATGTAGATGGATCTAGTGTCTGTCATACAGAATGAAGTAAATCAGAAACAGAAAAACAAATAACCTATATTAATGCATATATATGGGATGTAGAAAAATGTTACTGATGGAGAAGGCAATGACACCCCACTCTAGTACTCTTGCTTGGAAAATCCCATGGACAGAGGAGCCTGGTAGGCTGCAGTCCATGGGTTTGCTAAGAGTCGGATACGACTGAGCAACTTCCCTTTCGCTTTTCACTTTCATGCATTGGAGAAGGAAATGGCAACCCACTCCAGTGTTCTTGCCTGTGAATCCCAGGGACGGCGGAACCTGGTGGGCTGCCATCTATGGGGTTGCACAGAGTCGGACACGACTGAAGTAACTTAGCAGCAGCAATAGAGATGAAGACATAGAGAATGGATTTGTGGACACAGCAGGGGGAAGAGGGAGGATGAATTGACAGAGCAGCATTGATATATATAAAACACCATGTGTAAAATAAACAGCTAGTGGGAAGCTGCTGTGTAACACAGAGAGGTCAGGTTGGTGCTGGTGGTGACCTAGAGGGGTGGAACATTGAGGGGTGGAAGGGAGGCTGAACGTGTAGGGGGTATATGTACACTTACAGCTGATTCATGTTTTGTAAAGAAACTAACTCAACATTGTAAAGCAATTATCCTCCAATAAAAACAAAACAAAACCAAGAAACAGTCTGTTTCTTCCCACAGAGTTTTAAAACACCTTTTGTATAATAACCTGTATATATTCTAATCTTGTTTATGGTTGAAATTTTTTAAAAAGCATCATCATAAAAAAGATGTTTTATATATATATATATATATATATATATATATATTCATTCAATGGAATATTACTCAGCCATTAAAAATAAAAAATAATGCCATTTGCAGCAACATGGGTGGACCTAGACATTCTCAAACTGAGTGAATTAAGCTAGCCAAATAAAGACAAATATCACATGACATCACTTATATGTGGAATCTTAAGAAAAAGGTTATAAATGAACTTATTTCCAAAATAGAAATAGAGTAACAGATGTAGAAAATAAACTTATGATTACCAGGGAGTAAGGGGGAGTGAGGGATAAATTGGAAGATTGGAATTGACACATGCACACAACCATATAAAATACAGATAACTAGTAAGATCTAATCAATAGCACAGGGAACTCTACTTACTACTGCTTAATCGCCTATATGGGAAAAGAATCTAAAATCTGGAAAAGAATATGTGAATGTTATATATATATATACATATATATATATATATATACACACACACACACACACACACACAGTATATTTGAAACTAATACACTTTAAATCAATTATACCACAATTAAAATTTGAAAAAAAAGTAGGGTAGCTTTTGAGGTTAAAAAATAGAATCCATCCATATATTGCTTACAAGCAACACACTTTAGAACTAAAGATACAAAGAGTGAGAGGACAGAAAAAGATATCTTATTCAAGTGAAAACAGAAAGAAATCTGGGGTAGTAATACTCATATTAGACAAAGCAGACTTTAATATGAAGGCTATTACAAGAGAAAGAAAGGCATTATCACTATATCAATAAATGGATGAATACAGAAAGGATATACCATTCATTTATATATATACCTAATATAGGAATATCTAAATACTGTGATGTTGGAGAAGACTCTTGAGAGTCCCTTGGACTGCAAGGAGATCCAACCAGTCCATTCTAAAGGAGATCAGTCCTGGGTGTTCTTTGGAAGGAATGATGCTAAAGCTGAAACTCAGTACTTTGGCCACCTCATGCGAAGAGTTGACTCATTGGAAAAGACTCTGATGCTGGGAGAGATTGGGGGCAGGAGGAGAAGGGGATGACAGAGGATGAGACGGCTGGATGGCATCACTGACTCGATGGACGTGAGTGTGAGTGAACTCTGGGAGTTGGCGATGGACAGGGAGGCCTGGCGTGCTGCAATTCATGGGGTCGCAAAGAGTCGGACACAACTGAGCAACTGACCTGAAGTGAACTGAAATACTATAAAACAAACGTTAACAGACATATAAGGAAAAATACAAAATACAATAGTAAGGGATTTTAACATCCCAGTTAAATCAATGGATAAAATATCCAGACAGAAAATAAGGCAACAGTGGTCTTAAATGACACATTAGACAAGACAGACTTAACAGATAACAGAGGATATTCAATCTAAAATCAGCAGAATATACATTCCTTTCAAATTCACATGGAATGTTCTACAGGTGGATCACATGTTACAGGACACACAGTAAGTCCTAACATTTTTAAGAGGATAGAAATTATATCAAGCATTTACTTCTGACCACAATGGTATGAAACTAGGAATCGACTACTGGAAGAAAACAGCAAAAAAACACAAACGTGTGGAGACAAAATAATAAGCTACTAAAAGGAAAAAAATAAAACAGTTCTTTCAAGAAAGAAATCAGAGAATATGTCAAATCATAGAAAAATGGAAACACAACTTTCCAAAATGTATAGCATTGAGCATAAGCAGTTCTAGAGGGAAAGTTATAACGATGCTATCGTACTTCAAAGACAAAAGAACAATCTCAAATAAATAGCTAGCCTATCATTTAAAGGAACTACAAAAAGAAAGAGCAACAAAGCCCAAAGAAAATAGAAGGAAAGGAATACTAAAGCTCAAAGAAGAAATAAATAAAGACCAAAATAATAAAATAGATTAGTGAAACCAATAGCTGAATTTTCAAAAATAAAAACAAAACTTACAAACCTTTAGCCAGGCTTACCAAAAAATTAAAAAAAAAAAAAAGAGAAAACCAAAACAAACAAAATAAGAAATGAAAGAGAAAAAATTACAACCAATATCATAGATAAATGAAAAATCATAACAGTATACCAAGAGCAGTTATATGTCAAAAATTTGAAGAACCTAGAAGGCCTGGAAAAGTTTCTAGAAACACAAACTCTTACAAAACTGAATCAGGAAGAAATAAACGATCAAAACAGAACAGAACAATCATTTCCACTGAAATTAAATAAGTAATAAGAAAAACTGCCAGCAAAAAACAGTCCAGGACCAGGTGACTTTATGGGAGAATTCTACAAAACAGACAAAGAAGAGGTAATACCAATCCTTGTCAAACTATTCCAAAAACTTGAGGAGGACGGAGCATTCCAAATTCATTCTACCAGGGTACCATCACCCTTAAAACCAAACAGATAAAGACACTATAAAAAATTAATTGAATCACTGTTCAATAAGGTGCAACAATCCAAGAAAATATTAACACCAGCAAACCAAATTCAACAATACATAAAAAGATCAAATACCATGATCAAGTGGGAGTTATTTTAGGGATGCAAAGATGGTTCAATACCCACAAATTACATAATGTAATACAGCATATTTTAAAAAGGAAGGATAAAAATCATGATATATTGACAGATGCAGAAAAAGTACTTGACAAAATTCAGCATCCATTTGTGAAAAAATATTCATTAAAGTTGGTATGGGGAGACATATATCAACATAATAAGGCCATATATGCCAAAACCACAGCTAACATCACAGTCAATGGTGAAAAACTAATAGAATTTCCTCTAAAATCAGGAACAAAGAAAAAAAGAATATTGACTACTTCCACATTTATTCGATATTGCATTGGAGGTCTGAGACAAGGAAAAGAAATAAACATCCAAACTAGAAGGGAAAATGTGAGACTATCACTATTTTCAGATGACATGATACTACATATAGAAAAACCTAAAGTCACCACCAAAACACTTTAGAACTATTAAATAAATAATTAAAGTTGTAGCATATAAGATTGGTATGTATACACACACACACACACACACACAGAAATCTATTGCTTTTCTATATGCTAATAATGAACTATCAGGAAGAGAATGCAAGAAAAAAGTCCCAATCAAAATTGCACCAAAAAAAAATTTAGTACAAAATTAACCTTTGAGGTGAAAATATAAGAAAACTGTAAGACAGGGATGAAGGAAATTATAGTTGATACAAAAAATGGAAAAAATACCATGTTCATGCATTGTAACAATTAATATTGTTCTTACATACTAACCAAAGCAATCTACAGATTAAATGCCCTCCCTATCAAAATACCTATATTTTTCACAGAATCAAAGAAAATAATTCTAAGATTTATAGTGAAGCAGAAATGGCCCCAAATAGTCAAAGTAACATTAAGAGAAAAGAACAAAGTTGCAGGTGTAACCCTCTGAAACTTCAGACTGCACTACAAAGTTGCAGTGATCAAAAAAGTATGGTATTGGTCAAAAAAAAAAAAAAGACACACAGATCAATAAATCAGAAAAATGAAATAGAGATCTCAGAAACAAATGCATGACTTATGGGCAATTACCCCACAACAAAGGAGACAAGAATATACAAAGGTGAAAGACATTCTTTTCAATAAGTGTTGCTAGAAAAACAGAACAACTACTTACAATAAAAGAATGAAACATTGTAGTGGAGATCTGAGACTCTGTAATCAAACAAGAAAATAAACAAACATCATCCAAACTCAGTTCAGTTCAGTTCACTTCAGTCGCTCAGTCATGTCCGACTCTTTGCGACCCCATGAATCGCAGCACGCCAGGCCTCCCTGTCCATCACCAACTCCGGGAGTTCACTCAGACTCACGTCCATCGAGTCAGTGATGCCATCCAGCCATCTCATCCTCTGTCGTCCCCTTCTCCTCCTGCCCCCAATCCCTCCCAGCATCAGTCTTTTCCAATGAGTCAACTCTTCGCATCAGGTGGCCAAAGTACTGGAGTTTCAGCTTCAGCATCAGTCCTTCCAAGGAAATCCCAGGGCTGATCTCCTTCAGAATGGACTGGCTGGATCTCCTTGCAGTCCAAGGGACTCTCAAGAGTCTTCTCCAACACCACAGTTCAAAAGCATCAATTCTTTGGCACTCAGCCTTCTTCACAGTCCAACTCTCACATCCATACATGACCACAGGAAAAACCATAGCCTTGACTAGATGAACCTTTGTTGGCAAAGTAATGTCTCTGTTTTTGAATATGCTATCTAGGTTGGTCATAACTTTCCTTCCAAGGAGTAAGCATCTTTTAATTTCAGAAGGGGAAAAATAAGACTATTTGTAGATAACATGATTGTTGTTGTTCAGTAACTCAATCTTGTCCAACTTTTTGCAACCCCATGGACTGCAGCATATGAGACTTCCTTGTCCTTCACAATCTCCCAGAACCTGCTCAAACACATGTCCATGGAAATGGTGAGGCCATCCAACCATCTCATGCTGTGATATCTCCTCCTCCTTCCCTCAATCTTTCCCACCATCAGGGTCACCAATGAGTCACTTCTATGCATCAGGTTGCCAAAGGATTGGAGCTTCAGCTTAAGCATCAGTCCTTCCAAGGAATATTCAGGATTAATTTCTTTCACTTTCATCATCAAGAGGCTATTTAGTTCTTCTTCGCTTTCTGCCATGCTGCTGCTGCTGCTAAGTCGCTTCAGTCGTGTCCTACTGTGAGACCCCATAGTTGGCAGCCCACCAGGCTCCCCCATCCCTAGGGTGGTGTAATCTGCATATCTAAGGTTATTGTTATTTCTCCTGGGAATCTTGATTCTAGCTTGTGCTTCATCCAGTCCAGCATTTCCCATGATGTACTCTGCATATATGTTAAATAAGCAGGGTGACAATATACAGCCTTGACATACTCCTTTTCCTATCTGGAACCAGTCTGTTGTTCCACGTCCAGTTCTAACTGTTGCTTCCTGACCTGCATACAAATTTCTCAAGAGGCAGGTCAGGTGGTGTGGTATTCCCATCTCTTTCAGAATTTTCCACAGCTTGTTGTGATCCATACAGTCAAAGGCTTTGGTATAGTCAATAAAGCAGAAATAGATGTTTTCCTGGAACTCTCTTGCTTTTTCCATGATCCAGCGGATGTTGGCAATTTGATCTCTGGTTCCTCTGCCTTTTCTAAAACCAGCTTGAACATCTGCAAGTTCATCGTTTCACATATTGCTGAAGCCTGGCTTGGAGAATTTTGAGTATTACTTTACTAGCGTGTGAGATGAGTGCAATTGTGCGATACTTTGAGCATTCTTTGGCATTGCCTTTCTTTGGGATTGGAATGAAAACTGACCTTTTCCAGTCCTGTGGCCACTGCTGAGTTTTCCAAATTTGCTGGCATATTGAGCGCAGCACTTTCACAGCATCATCTTTTAGGATTTGAAAGAGCTCAACTGGAATTCCATTACCTCCACTAGCTTTGTTCATAGTGATGCTTCCTAAGGCCCACTTGACTTTGCATTCCAGGATGTCTGGCTCTAGGTGAGTGATCATATCATCATGATTATCTGGGTGATGCAGACATTTTTTGTATAGTTCTTCTGTGTATTCTTGCCCCCTCTTCTTAATATCTTCTGCTTCTGTTAGGTCCAGACCATTTCTGTCCTTTATTGAGTCCACCTTTGCATGAAATGTTCCCTTGGTATCTCTAATTTTCTTGAAGAGATCTCTAGTCTTTGATGTAACCAGAATGAAAAACAGTACAGAGGTTCCTCGAAAACTAAAAATAGATGTACCATATGATCCAGCATTTATACTCCTAGTATATTGGAAAGAAATGAAGCACTTAACTGGAAAAAATACATATACTCAAAGGTTTATAGTAGTATTATTATTTACATTGTCATATATGAAAGTAACTTAAGGGCCCATGAATAGATTAATAGGTAAAAATGTCTGCAAATGAATCACTGTGTTAGGCCACATTAACAAATTAAAGAATAAAAGCCATGCAATCATTTCAAGAAATGCAAAAAAAAAAGCTGTGATGAAATTCAAAATCCATTTATGATAAAAAAAAAATCTTTAGAAAGTGGGCCAATGTACCTCAAGATAATAAAGGTCATAGATGATGAACACATAGCTAACATCACATTCAAAGGTGAAATGCTTAAAGCATTTCTTCTAAGATCAGGAACAAGACAAGGATGCCAACTATCACCACTTTTATTCAACATAGTTTTGCAAGTCCTAGTCACAGAAATCAGAGAATAAAAATAAATAAAATAAATCCAGATTGCAATGGAAGAAGAAAAAGTGTCACTGTTTATAAATGACATGATACCATACATAGAAAATCCTCAAGACACTACCGAAAACTACCCGAGTGCACCAATGAATTCAGCAAATTCCTGGATACAAAATTAATACAGAAACTTGATTTCTTCTCTACGCTAACAATAAAACATCAGAAATAGAAATTAAGGGAACAATCTCATTTACCACGACATCAAAAAGAATAAAATACCTAGGAATAAACCTATCAGAGGAGGCAAAAATAATCTGTACTGTGAAAACTTTAAGATGCTAATGCAAGAAACTGAAGATGACACAAACAGATGGAAATATATATCATATTATTAGAACAGAAGAATCAATACATTGTTAAAGAGATCATACCACCCCCCAAAGCAGTCCCTATTAAATTACCAATGGCATTTTTCAGAACTGGGACAAATGTTTTTTTAATTAGTATAGGAATAGAAAAGACTCTGAATAGCCAAAAAATAATCTTGAGAAAAAATTATAGAGCTGGAGGAATCATGCTCTCTGACTTCAGACTATACTACAAAGCTACAGTATCAAGAATGTGATACTGGCACAAAAGCAGACACAGATCTATGGAATAGGATAGAGAGCCCAGAAAAAACCCATGCACTCACGGTACCTTAATCTACAAAAAAGGAGACAAAAGCAATCTCTTGGGAGAAAGACAATCTCTTCAGTAAATAGCACTAGGAAAACTGAACAGCTACACGTAAAAGAAAGAAAGTAGAATGTATCCTCACAACATTTACAAAAATAAACTTAAAATGGATTAAAGATGTAAATTTAAGACTAGATACCATAAAATTCCTAGAGGAAAACATAGGCAGAACAGTCTGACAAAAATCACAGCAATATATTTTTGGATCTGTCTCCTAGAGAAATAAAACCAAATAGAACCTAAGTAAACTCAAAAGCTTTTGCACAGCAAAACAACAGACAAAACCACCTAAGGGATTGGAGAAAATATCCGCAAATGATGCAACTGACAAGGATGTGATTTCCAAAGCAAACAGCTCATACAGCTTAATATTTAAAACAAACAAACAAACCAACAACCCAATCCTTCAGTCCCACTCTTGCACATATATCTTGAGAAAACTCGAATTCTAAAAGATACATGTACCACAATGTTCACAACAGCACTACTTACAATAGCCAAGGCATGAAAACAAAGTATGTGTTCACTGAGACATAAAGATGTGGTATATATGTGTATACACAATGGAGTATTCCTCAGCCACCAAAGAATGAAATAATGCAATTTGCAGCAACATGGATGGAGCTACAGAGTATTACACTAAACCAAGTAAGTCAGACTAAGACAAATACCATATGATATCACTTATTTGTGAAATCTTAAGAAAGAAATGATACAAATTAACTTATTTACAAAACAGAAGCTGACTCACAGACATAGAAAACAAACTTAACAGTTATCAAAGGGAAAATAAGGTCATGAATAAATTAGAAATTTGTGTTTAACAAACACACATCACTGTACATAAAACAGATAAACAACAGAGACCTACTGAATAGCACAGGCAACTATATTCAATGTTTTGCAATAACCTATAAATGCAAAAGACTATGAAAAAGAAAATATATATAACAATCATTTTGCTATATACTTGAAACTAACACAATACTGTAAATTAACTATACTTCAATCAAAAAGAAGATATGGGGCATGTGTGTGTGTGTGTGTGTGTGTGTGTGTGTGTATATGTTTATGTATATATATATATATACATATATATATAATGCAAAATTACTCAGCCATACAAAAGAATGAAATTTTGCCACAACATGGATGGACTTGGAGGGTATTATGTTTAGCACAAAAAGTCAGACAGAAAGACAAATACTGTATGGTATCACTCATATGTGAAATATAAGATATAAGAAAATAAATGAATATATAAGAACAAAATCAGAGTCACAGATACAAAGAACAAACTAGTGATTACTAGGGGGGAGACAGAAGGGAGGAATGGTAAAACAGGGATAGGGGATAAAGAGATACAAACTACCATGTAGGAAATAAATAAGCTAAAAGGATACATTGAAGAGAGAGGATATAGCCATTACCTTATAACAACTTTAAATGGAGTATAATCTATAAAATATGAATCACTAGGTTGCACACCCAAAACTAATACAATACTGTAAATCAGCTAAACTTCAACTTGAAAATAATTAATTAATATAAAAACACAGAAATCAAAACAAAAAATGTTCCCTTCATCAATTCATATGGTTCATTTGCAGTTGTTGGTACCTTATGTTCCTCTCCAAGTGCATTTGACAACAGGACTTTTGCTGAAACTGTCAAGAAAGACAGTTTAATCTCCTGAAATAGCAGGTGGTTGAGCCCATGGAGACTTGGTCCTGTTGGGGGCCACGTTTGGTCCAGGAAAAGAGAGCCTGCCTGAGAAAGAAGCTCAGACAGAGGAAACGGAGATTCTTTAAAGCATAATCTGAACACTGACACTTAGTCATACCTGAAGTAAGGAATATCCTTGGACTTATCAGTTACTTAAGCCAAAAAGTTCCTCTAGGCTAGTTTGAGTATCTAGAAAAGAGTTCTGTAGAATACAAAGGTTAGCTCTGGATGGTGATATTTTAGGAAATATTCCTGCCTTTGTACTTTTCTATCTTGTTTGAAGCCTTTACAATAAATATGTATCATTCTTTTCTAAAGTAGAAATGATACTACAACACAACAAAACAGCAGTATTGGTGATATCACCCTATAAAAGAATTAATTCTGCAATCTTTGGATCTCTTAAAGTAAAAATTAAAGAAAATATTCTAAAGTCATCTTGGTTATACTAATATTCCAGACAAGAGAACCTGATCCATGTGGAAAGCTCATAAGAAAGGAAGTCTCTCCCCTCGACCACCGAAAATTTCCCAAACTTACCATTCACCATTTGGAAACTCTTCCTTAGCTTTAAGTCTGAATGCTCTTGGCTGACATCTTACTCTCCCCTTGGTCCAGAGGCACAGGTGCTCATCTGGCCACATTTCCATTGGAACCCTTTCCCTTCTTGTATTTGGCCCTTAAAAAACAAGCTATCATGAGACATCCAAAAGAAGGGGTCAGGCCTTTATACTGAGTGTAGAAGGAAGAAAGAAGAAGGCAAGCTGCTATTAGACTTTAAAATAACAACTTCCCTGCTTGAGCCTTCCTGAATGGGGAAGTCTTTTCCTGTCAGCTGGAGCTGCCTGAGGGAACTTTATTCTCATCCAAGTGGTGTCATGGTTCCAGGTTATAAACAGACTATTCTTACCACTGATCCTAGACCAATGTCTGATTTCTGGACAGTCCCACCTTCTGTGACTGTTCTGGTATGGCCCTATGATTTCCAATGTCTGTCTAAATATTTCTAAGGTACCTGAGACTGTCATCTCAAAGCACGCAAAACATCAAGTATATTTCCACATGCAGAGCGACTCTACTTTTTGAATCATCAAAAAAGATTAAGTGTTTAGTATAGTTTTTCTATTTAATATTGAATCAGCAGCTATCCTGACATTTCTATGAATCACATCTTCAGATATTTTTGAAAGCTCTGCAAGAAGCATCCGCAGCAATTTGTAGATGGTGCAAATGTATGGGGGACAGAGGATAAGGAGGTAATCAATCTAGACAAGAAAAACTATGTCTTTGAAGTGAGGACAGAGGTCAATGTTTATAGGCACTTTCACTGAAAAATAAAATGAATACTAAAGCAAACCTGAGACAAGTAAAAACCATTAACTATGGATTCAAGAAGCAACCACTTTAAAAAAAAAACAAAAACATGGTTTATACAGAAGAGCATTCTATAATGTCTTAATATAGACAGGTAGTGTTGTATTGTGGAAAGAGATTAAGCTAGGAATTAAAACACTTGGGTTTGATCACAAACTGAAGCACACCAGGGTCCACTGTCTTTCACTACCTCCCTGAGTTTGCTCAAATTCATGTCCATTGAGTCGGTAATGCCATCAAACCATCTCATCCTCTGTTATCCCCTTCTCCTTCTGCCTTTAATCTTTCCCAGCATCAGGATCTTTTCCAAAGAGTTGGCTCTTCACATCACCAAAGTACTGGAGCTTCAGCTTCAAGAGTAATCCTTCCAATGAATAGTCAGGGTTGATTTCCCTGGTTAGTTAACTAGGATTAACTGGTTTGATCTCCTTGCTCTCCAAAAGACTCTCAAGCATCTTCTCCAGTACAATTCAAAAGCATTAGTTCTTCAGTGCTGAGCCTTCTTTATGGTCCATCTCTCATATCCATACTTAGCTACTGGAAAAAACATAGCTTTGACTATACGGACCTTTGTTGGCAAAGTGACGTCTCTGCTTTTTAATGTGCCTCCTAGATTTGTTATAGTTTTCCCCCCAAGGAGCAAGCGTCTTTTAATTTTTTGGCTACAGTCACCATCTGCAGAGATTTTGGAGCCCAAAAAATAAAATCTGTCACTGTTTCCACTTTTTCCTCATCTGTTTGCCATGAGGAAATGGGACCAGATGCCATGATCTTCACTTTTTGAATGTTGAGTTTTAAGCCAGATTTTTCATTCTCCTCTCTCATCGTCGTCAAGAGGTGTCAGGGGATGTTCAACTTTAAGGGATCCAGTGTGTTGCATTTTCTTCCTTTGTGTGCCATTTCTCAAGGACTCTCTGTTCTTATCGGTTCCTGGAATACAGGAATGAGCAGAGCTGCACACAGTTCTCGGGACTGAGATCATGGGAAAGAGCACCTGCTTGGATTCCCTTCAGTGACTCCCTTCAGTGACTCTCTTCAGCGACCTTGTACTTAATAATTGACTATCCATTTTGTTAAAGCTGTGATTCTGCCATTTCAACATAATTCTAGCACCCCCAATATTTGACAACAGGCGGAACACTTGTTACATGAATATGAATTAGATGATGAAACTTTACAAAAGGCTCAATTAGAACAACATAAAATATTTCAAAAATTTCTCACCAGCCCGGCCCCAAGTGCTCCTCCTCCTCCTCTTGCAACAGGCACAAAACCGAAAGTCCCCTCAATTCAAGAACAAGATGACCCTGAAGATGATTCTTCTGAGGCTCTTTTGACACCAAGACTGACAATACTTTTCTTGATGACAATGATCAGCCTTTGGCACACACTCATGAGAAAATACTATCCACCCCTTTCTCTGGCAACCATATTTTCCTAAAAGCAGGAGAAAATGAAAGCATTAAAGCTTAGGCAGATAATCCAGTGCCCTATAAAGAGGAAGCAAACATTCTCACTCATCCTTTCCTTAAGCCTTGTGCAACAATGTATCTTGCCAGAAAACTGACCTTTCTTTAGGTCCAGAATTAATGATTACACAGCACAATGTCTTACTCATGGAAATGCTTTTCTTAGGCTCTATGTTAATGATTATAATTATAACAAATCTTGCCTGGGAACCTGTATCTCAAGACTTGTACCCCTGATTACACAGCAAGAGTATATCTTGCCCAGAGACATTGTCTGGAACTTGTTCTCCCTGGCTAATCTTGTGCCAAAGTTATCTCAGGATGAATGTCTTGGGAAAGGGCCTAATGGAACTCTTACAACGTTGAGGTATTCTTTTTATCTATGCTCAGCAGCTAGTTGAGAAATATATAAGGTCCCACTTAAACTAGTGAGTAAGATACTCTTTCTACCCCCTTCTGATGTCTATGTCAGAAGCTTTCTCTGTTCTGTCACTTTACATAAAATTTTTCACACAAAGCTCTGAATGACTGAGACCTATCTTTGGTCCCAGAGTTAACTCTCCTTCAGAGACCACGAATCTGGCAGAATCGTTCACTGGGTAAGCTATCATCTTGGGGGCTCATTGAGCAATTGACAGAAGTTGCCCTTGAAGCTTGGGATTGAATTACTCCTCAAGGGAAGCCTAAAGGCAGCTATACAGATATTCCAAGGGCCTAATGAAGCCTATGCTGATTTTTTAGCTAGATTGGAAGTTGCTATTTCCTATAGTGTTATCGGAGAAGAGGCCATAATGCAACTAGGAAAACTACTTGCTTATGAAAATGCAAATCAGGAATATCAAAGAGCTATCACTCCAATTCATGAGACTGGGACTGTTATTGATTATTTGAAGGCTTATCACAATTTAGGATCAGAAACTCAGAAAATGCAAATATTAGCCAAAACAATGGCTGCTGCTTTTAAAAGGGAAATGAAGGATATTTTACATGTGGGGACAAGACCCATTTACAAAGGGATTTCCCTAAAAGGCACACAGAAAAAATTAGAACTGTTAGAAAAACCTCCAGGAATCTGCCTTCGTGCCATACAGGGATACATTGGGCCAGGGAATCTCGATCTAAAATATGATATTGAAGGGAAGCCTATTTCGGGAAACTCCAAGCTGGGGACTCCCCGGGTCCCCATCAACAAAACCCAGGGACAAACCCCATCTTTTCCCTCAAACCCTCAACATCCAGCAGTGCTGCAGTCGATATACCCGCCCTAAATGATTTTCTTTTCCCTCAAGCCTAGAATACCTACTGGACTTTTTGGACCCCTACCTCCAAAAACCTTTGGCCTTTTACTTGGCCAATTCAACTTCACTTCTAAGGGAATTACTGTTTACCCTGGAATAATTGATTCAGATTATAAGAGAGAAATTCAAATTATGATGTCATCTCAGATACTATGGTAATTCAAAAAGGGGGACAAAATTGCCCATTACTTCTTTTACCTTACATTTCTATTAACTCCTCTAATGACATACAGACAGATGGATTCAGCAATACACATCAAAAACAATCCTTATGGACATCAATAATATATGAATATGCACGACCAAATATATATATCAAAATTAATGGCAAAGATTTTCTGGTCTCCTCAATACTGGATCTGATATTACTATTATTTCCAAACATTTATGGCCCAAATCTTGGCCTATACAGAGAATTTCTTGCCAAATTACAGGAATTTCTCAAACCAAAATACAATAAATCTATCAAAATATTTAAATTTATCCTTATGAGGGACCAGAAGTGCCAGCCTACAACATTACAACTTTATGTGATAGATGCACCCCTTAATCTAATAGGAAGAGATTCATTTATGCAATGACAAACTCAAATATATATTCCACATGTTTCCTAGGGGCCACTGCTCATTTGACAAACAATGCAATTATTAAAATAACTTGAAAGAATGATGAGTCTATTTGGACAAACTAGTGGCCCCTTACAAAAGAGAAATTGGAGGCTACTAAGGAACTCATAACAACACAATTAAAATTAAAACATATTGAGGAATCTTATTCCCCTTGGAACTCTCCCATTTTTGTTATAAGAAAGAAATCTAACAAATGGCATCTCTTAACAGACCTTAAAAAAGTTAATGCATCTATGAAACCTATAAATGCATTGCAACTAGGAATTCCATCACCTACCACTATTCCTCAAAACTGACATATTATTATTATAGATTTACAAGATTGCTTTTTTACTATACCTTTACACCCTCTAAACTGAGAGAGATTTGCTTTCTCTCTTCCTTATCCTAATCAGACCAGGCCTCATAAACGGTACCTATGGACTGTACTACCTCAACGAATGATGAATTCTTCCACCAAGTGCCAATACTATGTAACCAAAGCCCTTAAACCTGTAAGAATAAATACAATTTCCTAACTTTCTTTTCATGCGTTATATAGATGATATTTTGTTTTCTGCTCCATCTGTTTTAGAAACTCAACAAATGTTTGACATAGCTCAACAATACTTAAAAGACTCTGGGTTAATCATTGCCCCTAAAAAGATTCAAGGCTCTACACCTTACCATTACTCAGGATTTGTTGTTAATAGACAACGTATTACTCCCCAACTAACACAGATTCATACCAATAAATTTTCAACCTTGAATGATTTTCAAAAACTTTTAGGTGATATAAACTGGATTAGACCCTCTTTAGGCATTGCAAATTATCAACTGATTAATCCATTTAACACTTTAAAAAGAGATCCTGATTTAAATAGCCCTCGTTTGCTTTCACAAGAGGCATGAGAGGAACTCTGTTTAATACAAAATAAATTGCAAAAACAGTTTCTTACTCGTATTATACTTGATTTACCTCTCGAGTTATTTATACTCCCCTCTCTCCATTCCCCCACAGGACTTTTTGTCCAACAAGAACATCCAATAGAATGGATCTATACCCATTTTAGAAGGACAAGGTCACTTATGCCCTATCTTGATTTGATCGCTCTAATAATTATCAATGAGAGAAATAAAACTGAGATTCTAATTGGCTGTGATCCTCATAAAATTGTAATACCTGTTAATAAATCTCAATTCCAGAATGCACTACAAACTTCTACCGATTTCCAAATAGCCTTTCTGGAATATTTTAAAGAAATTTCATTTCATTATCCTTCCAACAAACTCTGGAATCTCTTTAAAAATACTGAATTTATTATCTCTCACATTATCAGCTCACAACCTATACCTCAAGCTTATATTTTCTATATAGATGGGACTAAAAACTCCAAAGCCTCATTCTGGTCTCTCAAAAAATATAAAATCTTTTATACTAAATTTCATTCTACTCAACAAAACGAATTACTCTTATTCAAATTATTCACCTATATCCTGACCCCATTAATATAATTTCTGACTCCTTATATTCAGTTTTTATATTAAGAAATATAGAAACCTCCACTATAAACTCCAATCGACCTATTATTCAACAACAGCTTTTTCTTGAACTACAATCTCTTATTAGGAACCGCACTTCCCCCATTTATATGACCCATATACAAACACACCACACACTGAAACTACAAATAAAAATTTTTTAAAAAGGTGTAATACACAGGAATACTTCTATCTTCCTATCCAGAGCAGACTTTACTAGATTCCAATGCAATATATTCCTATCACTAATACAGCTTTATGTTTTTAATTTTTTAAATTTAATGCAAGGAGATATTTTAACAAAAGCAGAAAAACATTTCCAGGTATTGAAGCATACCTCCCTTCCTCTGCCCATTTGGTATCAAGACGGGTTGACTAAACAATGGAAATCTGGAAAATTAATATTACAGAGAAAGAGGTATGCTTGTATTTCTCCAGATGGAGCCAACGAAATCAGTTCGCTCCCTCTTTGGAAGATCTGCCCCAGGGGAGCCACCAGCATTCAAGATAGAGAAGAAACAGCAAAATCCCCAAGAGGAGGAGATTCCAGTACAAACCATGGCGGCTTTAAAATTTTCCAAGAAAAGCTGCACTCAATGTCACCAAACTTATGATCTCCCTACTTGGGGACAGATGAAAACCCTTACTAATCAAGCTGAAAATCTTGTTTTTCAACAGGATAAGGCCTCAGAATCCTGAAAATATTTTTGTCACTATGCTTGCTTTGCTTGCTTTTGCTTCCCCCTGCTCAGGCTGACTTGATTAATCACACTTATTGGGCTTATATACCTAACGCTCGTTAGATATAGGACCAATCATATCCACTAATAACTCACTACATATGCTTCCTCCTTGGAACTTGGAGGGGCCCTTTCATCCTGAGGAAGAAGGGAGACTAGTTAATATTTCTCTAGGATATGAAGTCCTTCCTCTATGCATGGGTCCAACAGAATTATGCATTAACGTTAGCCAACAAACATGGGCTTTCGTTCTACCTCCAAAGAAGAACTTTCAGACATTGCTTAGAAAGTTTACTGCCCTTTCTTTCTATAAGAACCATGTCAACACTACTGAAACTCTAGGAAAAGGACAAAAATCATTATGCAAAGGGTTTACATATAAGAACTTTAAATATACTCCTGTTCATTGGGACAGATGTCAAGCTAAATCAGGGAAATTAATGTTTGTGGCCAATTACACCATTGTTGATTGGGGACCCCATGGTGTGTGGTTATCTAACTATGCAGATGATATTAACAGCACTGTATGTGATTATGCTACTCAAGTAGCATAGGTTACTAATACTATGATGGAATATTACCATGACAAAGGACTTCCTGGCTGGCTTGACGGTGGAATGGCACCCCCTCGCCCTCGAATCGTCCTCAATAAAGGGATTGGGCCTGAACAATAGGACATCTGGAAACTTGCTGCGAGCACCGAAGAACTTGGAACTTGAACTGGATATTTTATGGGGACCAGTCATAGTCAGTAACTATTCCTTTCATTATAATCATTCATATTTCATGCAAGCTTGTGTTCGTTATAGCTATAGGGAACTTGCAGTTTAATAAGACTTTGCCTTCTGTGACTTGTATAGATAACAAATTGTATACTTGTCTTAATTTCTCTGTTTCTTTGAAAAACGAATCCCTTTTGATTCTTCGATCTCGACATAATCTGTGGTTGCCAGTAGATCTCCGATGACCCTGGGAGGAGGGTCCCATGGCAGGAGTTGCCCCCTTGCTACTTACTAAATTACTTTGGCAATCTAAAGAAGTCACTGGGTGATTAATTCTTGGCATTTGGGGATTAATAGCCATTTGCACTACTGCCACTGTCGCAGACAGTGCTTTACAAACCTCAATTCTAACACACAACTTTATTCAAAATTGGACCAAAGATGCTCATACTATGTGGACCACTCAGGCTCAGGTAAATGAGGAAGTTTAAGATGAAATACAGGAAATAAAAACAGCCGTCCAATGGGTCGGAGATCAATTAATAGATTTACAAAAACAAGTTATACTAAAATGTGACTGGAATTCTACTCACTTTTGTATTACCCCTGTTCAGTTCCACTATAGTGCCTACAACTGGGAACAAATCAAATTTCATTTGCAAGACTTACATGATAATGCTTCCTTAATTGTACAATTATTACAAAAGGAAACCTTTGAAACTTTCTCTAAGAGTCTACCCTCTTCCAACAATCTGGAAACCTTAGCTGAACAGCTAGCTGATCAATTTATCTGGGCTAGACCCTCAAGGATGGTTTCAAAGTATTATACACAGTATTGGATCTGGAGCTATAATGCTGATAATTATCCCAATGATTATATTTGTAGTATACCGATGCCTTTCAACTAAAATTGTTCAAACTAAACAAACTCATTTGGTCAGGGCCTTTTTCACAAAAGTATCTACAGTCACCCCCAATTATGAAAAAATAAAAAGGGGGAATTGTCAGGGGACATTCAACTTTAAGGGATCCAGTATGTTGTATTTTCTTCCTTTGTGTGCCATTTTTCAAGGATTCTCTGTTCCTTATCAGTTCCTAGAATACAGGAACAAGTAGAGCTGCACGCAGTTCTCAGGACTGAGATCATGGGAAAGGGCACCTGCTTGGATTCTCTTCAGTGACTCCCTTCAGTGACTCTCTTCAGCAACCTTGTAATTAACAGACTATCCATTTTGTTTCAACTGGTGGAATTTCATTCTTTTTAATGGCTGAGTAATTATCTTACTGAAGATATATAAGCATGCATTTCTGCTAATAAAATACCCTGTTCAACTAGAGACTTGGGTCCCCCGCATCCTTCTTTTGTCTCTGGGAAATTCTTCAGAGCGTGGAGGCCTACCAAGCTCACTTTCTCTTCCGGGCTTTCAAAAGCTCCTTGAGAGGACTCCCTGTGCCTTCAGGAGCGGTACGAGTCTTGTGTATTGGCTTTCCACATGACCCGAGGGATATTGCTCTTTCTGTCTCTTTCTCTCTCTTTCTTTTCATTGATTCCAGTCCCCAGGTCCCAGTCTGTAAAAGACCTCAATAAAGAGGCTCTTTAGTTCCTCTTCACTTTCTGCCATTAGAGTGGTATCATCTGCGTATCTGAGGTTGTTGATATTTTTCCTGACAATCTTTATTCCAGCTTGTGAGTATTCCAGCCTAGAATTTCGCATGATGTACTCTGCATATAAGTTAAAATAAACAGGGTAATAATATACAGTCTTGATGTACTCCTTTCCCAATTTGGAACCAGTCTGTTGTTCCATGTCTGGTTCTAACTGTTGCTAACAGTTAGAAACTTGCATACAGGTTTCTCAGAAGACAGTTAAGGTGATGTGGTATTCCCATCTCTTTAAGAATTTTCCATAGTTTGTTGTGATCCACATAGTCAAAGGCTTTAGCATAGTCAATGAAGCAGAAGTAGATGGCAGAAGTTTTTCTGGAACTCTCTAGCTTTTTTTATGGTCCAACAGATGTTGGTAATTTGGTCTCTGATTCCTTTGCCATGGGCTTCCCTAGTGACTCAGATGGTAAATAAACCATCTGCAGGGCAGGAGAGCTGGGTTGATCCCTGGGAAGAATCACATGCTGATTCACTGGGGCCTGAGTGAAGACCAGCATGACAGCAAGAAAGCCCTATGCGCCTGCCATAAGTGACACCCCAAGCTTCCTTGGATTTTCTCTCAGGAACCCGCCCCTCCCAAAGTCTATGATATTATGATTTATAATAAGAAAGCATATTTGGATTTCATCCCCTTTTCTGGTGCAGATCTCCTAAAACTCTGAGAACATTTGTTGGAGAGCAACTAAGTAGTCGTTTGTTATGTGAATGAGCTGACTTTTCGACCACATGGAAGCATGGGGCCTGGTTGCAAGGAGAAACACCCATGTGACTAGAGGGTTAGAACATTCAGTGCCATATTCCCTGTACTCAGATCTCCTCAGAAATGAGAAGAGCTGGAGGGTGAATCAAAGGCTAATGGTCAGTAATTTAATCAATCATGACTAAGTAAAGTAACTTCCAGAGAAACCCCAAAGGTTGTTTGGAGAGCTTCCAGGTGGAGATGCTGGACAAGTGGCACGCCTGGAGAAGACAATCTAATGACTGGAGAAATATTTCCAAATTATATGACCAAGAAGAGGTTAACTTCCAAAATACACAAACAGCTCACAAAATTTAATAACAAAAAACAAACAACCCAATCAAGAAAAGGGCAGAAGCCCTAATTAGACATTTCTGAAAGGAAGACATATAGATGGCCAACAAAGACATGAAAAGATGCTCAACATTGCTAATTGTTAAATAAATGCAAATCAAAATCACATGCCGGTCAGAATAGCCATAATTTAAAAGTCTACAAATAAAAAAATGCTGGAATGGTGTGGAGAAAAGGAACTCCTACTCTAGTCTGTTGGCGGGAATGCAAATTGGTGCAGCCATTATGGAAAACAGTATGAAAGTTACTCAAAAATCTAAAAATAGCATTGCCATATGATCCAGCAATCCCACTCCTGGGAATTTATCTGGACAAAACTCTAATTCAAAAAGACACATGCATCCCAATGTTCATAGCAGCACTATTTACAATAGCCAAAACATGGAAGAAACCTAAATGTCCATCAACAGTTGAATGAATAAAGAAGATGTGGTACATATATACAGGGGAATATTTGTTGTTGTTCTTGTCGTTCAGTTGCCAACCCCATGGACTATAGCACATCAGGTTCCCCTGTCCTCCACTGTCTCCCACAGTTTGCTCAGATTCATGTCCATTGAGTTAGTGATGCTATCTGATCATCTCACCCTCTGCTGCCCCAGGTTCCATTAGCCTTCAGTCTTTCCTAGCACCAGGTGCTTTTCCAGTGAGTCGGCTCTTTGCATTAGGTGGCCAAAATATTGGAGCTTCAGCTTCTGCAGCAATTCTTCCCATCCATATTCAAGGTTGATTTCCTGTAGAACTAACTGACTTGATTTCTTTGCAGTCTAAGGGACTCTCAAAAGCATCGGTTTATTTGGTGCTCAGCCTTCTTTATGGTCCAACTCTCACAATTTTATATGACTACTGGAAAGACCATTGCTATGACTATATGAACCTTTGTCAGCAAAGGGATATCTCTGCTTTTTAATACACTGTCCAGGTTTTTCATAGCTTTCCTTCCAAGGAGCAATTGTCTTTCCATGGCTGCAGTCACCATCCACAGTGACTTTCGAGCTGAAGAAAATAAAATCTACTACTGCTTCCACATTTTCCCCTTCTAATTGCTATGAAGTGATGGGACCAGTTGCCATAATCTTAGTACTTTGAATGTTGAGTTTTAAGCCAGCTTTTCATTTTCCTTTCTCACCCTCATGAAGAAGCTCTTTAGTTCCTCTCTCTCCCCACTTTCTGCCATTAGAGTGGTATCATCTGCATGAAATAATGTCATTTGAAGCTATATGGATGAACCTACAGATTATCATACTAAGCAAAGTAAATCAGAAAGAAAAAGACAAATACCATCTGGCTCTTCCTGAGTTATATCTTTAATAATAAACTAGCAATCTAATAATGGAGAAGGCAATGGCACCCCACTCCAGTACTGTTGCCTGGAAAATCCCATGGATGGAGGAACCTGGTAGGCTGCAGTCCATGGGGTCGTTAAGAGTAGGACACAACTGAGGGACTTCACTTTCACTTTCCACTTTCATGCATTGGGGAAGGAAATGGCAACCCACTCCAGTGTTCTTGCCTGGAGAATCCCATGGATGGAGAAGCCTGGTGGGCTGCAGTCCATGACACAGAGTCGGACACGACTGAAGCCACTTAGTAGTAGTAGTAGCAATCTAGTAAAATATCTCCCTGAGTTCTTGTGAGCCCCTCAAGCTAATCAAATCCATTTTGATGGGTCAATTGGAATCCATGATCTATAGCCAGTTGGTCAGAAGCACAGGTTACAAATAGGACTTTCAACTGATGTCTATAGTGGGGGGGTGAGGCATACCTGTGGAAATGAACCCTTATCCTGTGGCATCTGATGCTATCTCCAGGTAGACAGTGTCAGAATCGAGTTGAATTACAGGACACATAATGTGATAAAATTACTTCTTGGTATGTAACCTCACACACACACACACACATCCACACACAGGAACTGATAATCAAATCCTTATATTCTCATGATGAAGATCCTAAATAGATTCCCTCATGGTCCTGGTGGGAGAAGGAGGGAAACCATATCGTGTAATGTTCACAAAGCCTTCTCAATAACAAAGGCCTACTCTCCAGGGGAAATGACTTTGCAAGAGCAAAATTCTGAAACTTGTTTCCATCTGAGGAAGAAACTTTACCATCTGGGAAAGAATCTAACCATGGGAATATGGACAGCAACATTTATGAAGCCCAGAGCCCTGAAACACAGGTCCACTAAAAGACTGAGACTATATTTAAAAAAGTACTGAATAGCCCTGACACTTCACATACACCCACCATACCAAGGCAGCTGCCGTGTAACACTGGGTTATAGCTTAAAGAGCTACAAGACAGAGACTCTGAATGACAACTGATTCTAGGACTAGAGAAGGAATAGTAAAAGATGATCAAGGAGATTCTTATAGTCCAGAAAGTAAGAAATTACAAAAAATAAACAAACAAGCAAATAGAAAATTACCCAAAAAATTCACAATGGACATATGACAACTAAATGTTATGTGATATCTTAAATGGGATCCTGGAACAGAAAAATGACATAGAACTCACTGTTTTATATATTCTCTAGGGCAATATAACTAAAGTATGGATATCAGCTATTAGTGTGTATCAATACTTGCTCATCACTTGTAACAAATGTACCACATTGATGTAAGATGCTAACAAAAGTGGAAAGTAGGTGTGGGATATATGGAAACTCACTGTACTATCTTCATGACTTTTCTATACATCTGAAAGTATTCTAAAATTAAGAATGTATTTCTTTTAAATGGCATAACTATTAGAGATAATATGACCCTATTACTATTTTATAGTAGATATTATATAAAGTTGAAGATACTGTATGAAGTTGTCCAAAGAAACCATCTGTGCAAGGAGATTTCTTTTTGGAGAAATTTGTAATCAGAAATTCAATTTCTGCAGTAGCTGTAGGTATATTCAGATTGCGAATTTAATCCTGGTTGAGCTTTGGTACTTTGCAGTTTTCAAGGAATTGGTCCATTTCTTAGAGTTGTTGAAATTATGAGACTAAAACTGTTCATAATATTTCCTTGCATGTTAAGTCGCTTCAGTCCTGTCCAACTCTTTGCAACTTTATGGACTATAGCCCACCAGACTCCTCTGTCCAAGGGATTCTGCAGGCAATAGTACTGGAGTAGGTTGCCATGCCCTCCTCCAGGAGATCTTCCTGATCCAGGGATTGAACCCTTGTCTCTTATGTCTCCTGCGTTGGCAGGCAGGTTCTTTACCACTAGTGACACTTGGAAAGCCCATAATATTTCCTTACTACCTATTTAATAGCTGTAACATTTTTGGTGCTATCTCTGTTTCATTCCTTATAAAGTGATTTACATCATCTGTTTTTATCAGTTTTGCTTATCAATTTTATTAATATTTTTGAAAAAAACTTTTTGTTTTACTGATTTCCTCCATTGCTTTCCAAGTTTACCTTGAAATGATCTCTGGTCTCATCATTGTCTTCATTGTCTTGTCTTCCTTCTGTTTTCTTTGGGTTTATTTTGCTTTTACTTTTCTTATTTCCTGTGGTAGGAGTTTAAATTACTCATTTGAGATAAACAACAGGGTCCTACTGTATAGCACAAAGAACAATATTCAATATTTTGTGATAAACCATAATGGAAAAACATATGAAAAATATGTATGTATGTATAACCAAGTCACTTTGCTGTACAGCATAAATTAAACACAAGTGTAAATCAACTATACTTCAATAAAATATTTTTTTAATTATTGACTTGAAATTGTCCCTCATTTCTAATGTATTTCCTTCTATAAATTTTCCTTTCAACACTGCTTTAACTTTATCCCCACATATTTTAGGGGCTTCCTGTATCTCAGCTGGTAAAGAATCCACCTGCAATGCAGGAGAAACCAGTTCTATCCCTGGGTCGGGAAGATCCCCTGGAGAAGGGACAGGCTACCCACTCTAGTGTTCTTGGGCTTCCCTGTTGGCTCAGACAATAAAGAATCTGTCTGCAATGCAGGAGACCTGGGTTCAATCCCTGGGAAGATCCCCTGGAGAAGGGAACGGCTAACCACTCCAGCATTCTGGCCTGGAGAATTCCATAGAGAAGCTTGGCAGTGTACAGTCCATGGGGATAGCAAGAGTCGGACATGACTGAATGACTTTCACTTTCTTACACATATTTTGATATATTTTCATTTTTGCTCAGTTTGTATATTATTTATTTGAAAATTCTCAAATATTTTGGTGTATGGATTATTTAGAAATGTGTCATTTCCATTTGCTTAGAGATTTTCTTGTATTTTCTGCTACTGATTTCTAGTTCGCCTTATGATCACACCACAAACTCTGTATGACTTAAATTCTCTTAAATTTGTTGAGGTTTGCTTTGTGATCGAGTAAATCATCCCTCTTGGTAAATGTTCTATGAACACTTGAATAAAATGTGTATTCTGCTGTTGGTAGAGCGCTCAATACATGTAAACCAGATCCTGTTGCTTGATTTTGCTGACCAAACTTATTATATACTTCCCAAGCATAATTTTGAATTCATATATTTCAGCCTTGTATGTTTTTGCTTCATGTATTTTGAGGTTCTATTGGTTTATGCACACATTTAAGATCATTATATCTTTCTGGTGGATTGACCCTTTTAACATTATGTAAAGGCCCTCTTGATCTCTGGTAGTTTTCTTTGTACTAAATTCTACTTCATCAGATATTAACATATCTTTCCTGCTTTTAAAAATTTAATTTACTATTTTTATAGCATACAGCCTCCATTCTTCTACTTTCAACCTTCCCATATTGTTGAATTTGAAATTAACTTCTTTTAAACAGCATATAGTTGAGCTTTCTGGTTCAGGATGGTGGAATATAAGGACATACACTCATCTCCTCCTGCGAGAGCATGAAAATTGCAACTAGCTGTTGAACAACCATAGCACTGGAACCCACCAAAAAAAGATACTCCATGTCCAAAAACAAAGAAGAAGCTGCAACAAGATTGTAGGAGGGGCACAGACATGATAAAATCAAATCCCATACCCACAAGGTAGGTGACCCACAAACTGGAGAACAATAATACCAAAGAAATTCTTCCTGAGTTGTGAAGGTTCTGAGCCTCATGTCAGGCTCCCCAGCCTGGCAATCTGGGAAAGGGACTGGGAATTCCTAGGGAATCTGACTTTGTAGACCAATGGGAATTTATTATAGGACTTCCACAGGACTGGGGGAAACAGAGACTCCACTCTTGGAGGGTGGGGGCAGGACACACACAAACTCTGGCTTGCACCAAGACCCAGGGAAAAGAGCAGTGACTCCACAGGAGACTGGATCAGACTTACCTGCTAGTGTTGGAGGGCCTCCTGTGGAGGTGTGGGTAGGCAGTGGCTCACCATAGGGACAGCAACAGTGGCTGGAGCAATTCTGGAAGGTGCCCCCTGGAAAAATTCCTCTTGGAGGTTACAATTAACCCTACCATAGGGCCTATAGACTTCAGGGCTGGGTCCCCTCAGATGAAACAACAAACAGAGAGGGAGCACAACCCTTCCCATCAGGAGATAACTGGATTAAAGTTTTACTGAGCACAGCCCAGTCCACCAGGCAAGACCCTGCTTTTCCAGCTACCAGCCCCTCCCATCAGGAAGCTTACACAAGCCTCTTAGCCTCATTTACCAGAGTCAGCCAGAAGCAGCAAGAGAGCTGCAATCACCACAGCAGCCAGAATGAAAACCACATTACAGAATGATTACCAGAATGAAAAAGCAGGGAGTTATGTCCAGATGGGAAAAGGCAATGGCACCCCACTCCGGTACTCTTGCCTGGAAAATCCCATGGACGGAGGAGCCTGGTGGGCCACAGTCCATGGGGTCGCTAAGAGTCGGACACGACTGAGTGACTTCACTCTGACTTTTCACTTTCATGCATTGGAGAAGGAAAGGAGAATCCCAGGGACCGGGGAGCCTGGTGGGCTGCCATCTATGAGGTCACACAGAGTCGGACATGACGGCAGCACCCTTTATTTATTTATGTCCAGATGAAGGGATAAGACAAAATCCCAGAAAAACAACTAAATGAAGTGGAGATAGGCAACCTTCCAGGAAAATAATTCAGAATAATGATAGTGAACATAATTCAGGATCCGGGAAAGAAATATTTACCAAAGACCTAAAAGAAGTAAAGAACAAACAGACGAACAACACACTAGAAGGAATAAATAGCAGAATAACTGAAGCAGAAGAATGGACAAGTCACCTGGAAGACAGAGTGGTAGAAATCACTACTGCAGAACAGAATATAGAAAAAACAATGAACAAAAAAATGAAGACCACCTAAGCGAACTTTGAGACAACATTAAACGCATTAACATTCACATTATAAGTATCCCAGAAGGAGAAGAGAGACAGAAAGGATCTGAGAAAATATCTGAAGAGATAATAGCTGAAAACTTCCCTAACATGGGAAAGAAAACAGTCAATAAAGTCCAAGAAGTACAGACAGTTCCAGGCCGGATAAACCCAAGGAGGAACACACCAGGACACACAGTAAACAAAATGATGAAAATTAAACAACAAAGATAAAATATTAAAAGCATCAAGGGAAAAACTACAAATAACATATGTGGGACTCCCATCAGGTTACCAGCTGATTCTCAACAGAAATTCTACAAGCCAGAAGGGAACGCACAGTATATTTAAAGTGATGCGACCGGCACACTAAGCGCAGGCGGCTGCAACCGGCGCACTAAGCGCGGCCATGAGGAACTACTCCACGTCCGAAGTCAGGGGCAGAAGCCGGGAGGACCCCATGCCCTAAGGGCAGCGGCCAAGAGGAGTTACCCCACATCCAAGGTCAGGGGCAGCGGCCGAGAGTGCCAGGCTGTGAAGGCACAGGAACAGCTGAGAGGAGCTGTCCCACATCTGAGGTCAGGGGGACGGCTGAGAGGAGCTACCCTGCTTCCGAGGTCAGAGGCTGCGATGAGAGGAGTTACCCAGCATCCGAGGTCAGGGGCGGCGGCCGGGAGGAGCTGCCCCACGCCCACAAGCCCGAGGCCAGGGGTGGCGGCCGGGAGGACCAACCCCACGTCCAAGGAGCCCTGCTGCTCAGGTGCAGAAGGGCCTAGAGGAGTTATCCCATGTTGAAGGTCAGGAAGGGTGGCAGTGAGGAGATACCCCTCCTCCAAGGTAAGGAGCAGTGGCTGCGCTTTGCTGGAGCAGCCATGAAGAGACACCCCACGCCCAAGGTAAGAGAAACCCAAGTAAGATGGTAGGTGTTGCAAGAGGGCATCAGAGGGCAGACACACTGAAACCATACTCACAGAAAACTAGTCAATCTAATCACAATAGGACCACAGCCTTGTCTAACTCAATGAAACTATGAGCCATGCCCGTGGGGCAACCCAAGATGGGCGGGTCATGGTGGAGAGATCTGACAGAATGTGGTCCACTGTAGAAGGGAATGGCAAACCACTTCAGTATTCTTGCCTTGAGAACCCCATGAACAGTAAGAAAAGGTAAAATGATAGGATACTGAAAGAGGAACTCCCCAGGTCAGTAGGTGCCCAATATGCTACTGGAGATCAGTGGAGAAATAACTCCAGAAAGAATGAAGGGATGGAGCCAAAGCAAAAAGAATACCCAGCTGTGGATGTGACTGGTGATAGAAGCAAGGTCCGATACTGTAAAGAGCAATATTGCATAGGAACTTGGAATGTCAGGTCCATGAATCAAGGCAAATTGGAAGTGGTCAAACAAGAGATGGCAAGAGTGAATGTCGACATTGTGGGAATCAGCGAACTAAAATGGACTGGAATGGGTGAATTTAACTCAGATGGCCATTATATCTACTACTGCGGGCAGGAATCCCTCAGAAGAAATGGAGTAGCCATCGTGGTCAACAAAAGAGTCTGAAATGCAGTACTTGGATGCAATCTCAAAAACGACAGAATGATCTCTGTTCGCTTCCAAGGCAAACCATTCAATATCACAGTAATCCAAGTCTATGCCCCAACCAGTAACGCTGAAGAAGCTGAAGTTGAACGGTTCTATGAAGGCCTACAAGACCTCTTAGAACTAACACCCAAAAAAGATGTCCTTTTCATTAGAGCGGACAGGAATGCAAAAGTAGGAGGTCAAGAAACACCTAGAGTAACAGGCAAATTTGGCCTTGGAATATGGAATGAAGCAGGGCAAAGACTAATAGAGTTTTGCCAAGAAAATGCACTGGTCATAACAAACACCCTTTTCCAACAACACCAGAGAAGACTCTATACATGGACATCACCAGATGGACAACACCGAAATCAGATTGATTATATTCTTTGCAGCCAAAGATGGAGAAGCTCTATACAGTCAGCAAAAACAAGGCCAGGAGCTGACTGTGGCTCAGATCATGAACTGCTTGTTGCCAAATTCAGACTGAAATTGAAGAAAGTAGGGAAAACCACTAGACCATTCAGGTATGACCGAAATCAAATCCCTTATGATTATACAGTGGAAGTGAGAAATAGATTTAAGGGACTAGATTTGATAGATAGAGTGCCTGATGAACTATGGAATGAGGTTCGTGACACTGTACAGGAGACAGGGATCAAGACCATCCCCACGGAAAAGAAATGCAAAAAAGCAAAATGGCTGTCTGGGGAGGCCTTACAAATAGCTGTGAAAAGAAGAGAAGTGAAAAGCAAAGGAGAAAAGGATGGATATAAGCATCTGAATGCAGAGTTCCAAAGAATAGCAAGAAGAGATAAGAAAGCCTTCTTCAGTGATCAATGCAAAGAAATAGAGGAAAACAACAGAATGGGAAAGACTAGAGATCTCTTCAAGAAAATTAGAGATACCAAGGGAACATTTCATGCAAAGATGGGCTTGATAAAGGACAGAAATGGTATGGACCTAAGAGAAGCAGAAGATATTAAGAAGGGATGGCAAAAATACATAGAAGAACTGTACAAAAAAGATCTTCACGACCCAGATAATCACGATGGTGTGATCACTGATCTAGAGCCAGACATCCTGGAATGTGAAGTCAAGTGGGCCTTAGAAAGCATCACTAGGAACAAAGCTAGTGGAGGTGATGGAATTCTAGTTGAGCTATTTCAAATCCTGAAAGATGATGCTGTGAAAGTGCTACACTCAATATGCTAGCAAATTTGAAACTCAGCAGTGACCACAGGACTAGAAAAGGTCAGTTTTCATTCCAATCCCAAAGAAAGGCAATGCCAAAGAATGCTCAAACTACCACACAGTTGTACTCATCTCACACGCTAGTAAAGTAATGCTCAAAATTCTCCAACCCAGGCTTCAGCAATATGTGAACCGTGAACTTCCTGATGTTCAAGCTGGTTTTAGAAAACGCAGAGGTCAAATTGCCAACATCCACTGCATCATGGAAAAAGCAAGAGAGTTCCAGAAAAACATCTATTTCTGCTTTATTGACTATGCCAAACCCTTTGACTGTGTGGACCACAATAAACTGTGGAAAATTCTGAAAGAGATGGGAATACCAGACCACCTGATCTGCCCCTTGAGAAATTTGTATGCAGGTCAGGAAGCAACAGTTAGAACTGGACATGGAACAACAGACTAGTTCCAAATAGGAACAGGAGTACGTCAAGGCTGTATATTTAACTTATATGCAGAGTATATCATGAGAAACCCTGGATTTGAAGAAACACAAGCTGGAATCAAGATTGCCGGGAGAAATATCAATAACCTCAGATATGCAGATGACACCACCCTTATGGCAGAAAGTGAAGAGGAACTAAAAAGCCGCTTGATGAAAGTGAAAGTGGAGACGGAAAAAGTTGGCTTAAAGCTCAACATTCAGAAAACGAAGATCATGGCATCCCGTCCCATCACTTCATGGGAAATAGATGGGGAAACAGTATCAGACTTTATTTTGGGGGACTCTAAAATCACTGCAGATGGTGACTGCAGCCATGAAATTAAAAGACGCTTACTCCCTGGAAGGAAAGTTATGAGCAACCTAGATAGCATATTCAAAAGCAGAGACATTACTCTGCCAACAAAGGTCCGTCTAGTCAAGGCTATGGTTTTTCCTGTGGTCATGTATGGATGTGAGAGTTGGGCTGTGAAGAAGGCTGAGCGCTGAAGAATTGATGCTTTTGAACTGTAGTGTTGGAGAAGACTCTTGAGAGTCCCTTGGACTGCAAGGAGATCCAACAAGTCCATTCTGAAAGAGATCAGCTCTGGGATTTCTTTGGAAGGAATGATGCTAAAGCTGAAACTCCAGTACTTTGGCCATGCAAAGTACTCTCATGCAAAGAGTTGACTCATTGGAAAAGACTCTGATGCTGGGAGGGATTGGGGGCAAGAGGAGAAGGGGACGACAGAGGATGAGATGGCTGAATGGCATCACTGATTTGATGGACGTGAGTCTGGGTGAACTCCAGGAGTTGGTGATGGACAGGGAGGCCTGGCGTGCTGCAATTCATGGGGTCCCAAAGAGTTGGACACGACTGAGTGACTAAACTGAACTGAACTGAAAGGGAAGAACCTACAGTTGAGAATACTCTACCCAGCAATACTCTCAGAGTTGATGGAGAAATCAAAAGCTTTCCATACAAGCGAACTTAAGAGAATTAAGCACCACAAAACCATCTTTACGACAAACAGTAAAGGAACTTCTCTAGGCAGGAAACACAAGAGAAGGAAAAGACCTACACAAAACAAACCCAAAACAATTAAGAAAATGGTAATAGGACCACATGTGCATGTGTGCTCAATCCCTTCAGTCATGTCTGACTCTTTGTGACCCTATGGATTGTATCCCACCAGGTTCCTCTATCCATTGGTTTCTCCAGGCAAGAATACTGGAGTGGGTTGACAGGCCCTCCTCCAAGGGATCTTTCCAACCCAGGAATCAAACTCATGTTTGCTGCATCAGATCACTCTACTTAACCCCCTAAGCGTTATCCAATTATTTTATATTGTTAGGTTAATCATGTTTCTAGTATGGCTTACAAGTGTAATTATCTTTTATTTTTTGTCTGGCTACTGATTGTGAATACTGAGAAACATCTTTTACTATTGTGGTTATGTAACTATTATTAGCTTAATACTACTGTATCATGATTCATCAACAGAAAATAATAGAATTCTATATCACTAACTCTACCATTTAATAGAAAAACTTGTAATCACTTTTTAAAATCCAGATGCGTGTCAGAATTATCTTTGAATTTTTGAAAACTATAAATGCCCAGGTATTGGTCTTTTCCTCAAAACTCTAGATGTGCTTGTAATGAGCAGCCATGTTTAAAAACAACTGGATTATATGAAGATATTTTACCTTTTTCTAGCTTGTTTTACTTTTCCTGTTTCATATTCAGTGCTGCCATTTTATGTAGTTTATGTGTACTAATTTCTCCAGCTCTTACTTTGTTATTGCTCTTCTTTCTCAAGACTTTATCAAGCATAGTAGAAAAGCTTTTGTACACACATATACAAGTAGTGTATATAATATATATATATATATATATTTTAGAAAATCTATAAACGTTTGCCTAGCCAAAAATTTATGACATTTTGATTCCACTTGTTTTGACTTACTATAAATAGAATGCTAGATTTCCAATTTAATTCACTTAAAACTTTGATATATTTCCATGTATTTTGGCATCCAGTATTACTGCTAAAAATCTATAAAATTTATTATTTAAGTGGTCTTAAAAAAACTGAATGAGGCTTGAAACTTCTAACCCTGAGAATATAAAGAAATGGTATGCTGTAAAAAAAAAAAAAAAAAAAAGGAAATTAACATGTGATACAGTATTATTAACCAAAGTACCGATTTTGTTCAAATTTGACAAAATTATATGCTACTATCCATTATTTGTTTCATATCTTATTCAAGATTCCACATTGTATTTAGTTAGATTGAGCAGCTTCAGCCTCATGAAACAAATTCTGATAAATTCTCTTTTCATTTTTATTGTTACAAATATTTTCTAATTTTCCTTCCTATGTCTACTTCAGTTCAGTTCAGTTGCTCAATCATGACTGACTCGTTGCAACCTCATGGATTGCAGCATGCCAGGCTTCCCTATCCATCACCAACTCCCAGAACTTGCTCAGACTCATGTCCATCGAGTTGGTGATGCCATCCAACCATCTCATTCTCTGTTGTCCCCTTCTCCTCCTGCCTTCAATCTTTCCAGCATCAGGGTCTTTTCAAATGAGTCAGCTCTTCACATCAGGCAGCCAAACTACTGGAGCTTCAGCTTCAGCATTAGTCCTTCCAATGAATATTCAAAACTAATTTCTTTTAGGATTGACTGGTTTGAGCTCCTTACAGTCCAAGGGATTCTCAAGACTCTTCTCCAACACCACAGTTCAAAAGCATCAATTCTCCACCGCTCAGCTTTCTTTATAGTCCAACATTCACATCCATACACTACTACTGGGAAAACCATAGATTTGACTAGACGGACCTTTATCAGCAAAGTGATGTCTCCGCTTTTTAATATGCTGTCTAGGTTGGTCATAGCCTTTCTTCCAAGAAGCATCTTTTAATTTCTTGGTTGCAGTCACCATCTGCAGTGATTTTGTAGCCCCCCAAAATAAGGTCTCTCACTGTTTTCATTGCTTCCCCATCTATTTGCCATGAAGTGACAGGACTGTGGCCATGATGTTAGTTTTCTGAATGCTGAGTTTTAAGCCAGCTTTTTCATTCTCCTCTATAACTTCCATCAAGAAAGTTGGTTAGTTCTCTTTAGTTCTTGTTCACTTGTTCACCATCATGATTATCTGGGTCATGAAGATCTCTTTTGTATAGTTTTTCTGTGTATTGTTGCCACCTCTTCTTAATATCCTCTGCTTCTTTTAGGTCCATACCATTTCTGTCCTTTATTGTGCCCATCTTTACATGAAATGTTCTCTGATTTTCTTGAAGAAATCTCTAGTTTTTCCCATTCTATTGTCTTCCTCTATTTCTTTGGACTGATCACTGGGGAAGTCTTTCTTATCTCTCCTTGATATTCTTTGGAACTCTGCATTCAGATGGGCATATCTTTCCTTTACTTAAGTCACTCAGTCGTGTCCAATTCTTTTTGACCCCATAGTCTATACAGTCCATGGAATTCTCCAGGCTAGAATACTGGAGTGTGTACCCTTTCCCTTCTTCAGGGGATCTTCCCAACCCAGGGATGGAACCCAGGTCTCCCGCATTGCTGGTATTCTTTACCAGCTGAGTCACAAGGGAAGCCCCTTCTTAGATATACCCTTTATTTAAAAGTAGACATTTAATTTCCAAATACATCAGGTTTTTAAAGTATCTTTGATATTAACTTCCCATTTTTATATTAATTTCCCACTTAAATGCTTTCATCTCTGCAATCACTCTCTGTGTTTTTCCAGAGAAACACAGTGTTCTACCCACATACTGGAGTAGGTAGCCATTCCGTTCTCCAAGGCATCTTCCCAATCCATGTCTCCTTGCATTTCAGGCAGATTCTTTAATATCTAAACCACCAGGGAAGCCCAAGAATACTGGAGTGTGTAGCCTATCCCTTCTCCAGGGATCTTCCTTACCCAGACACTGGACTGAACCAGTGTGTACGGCATTGCAGGTGGATTCTTTACCAGATGAGCTACCAGGGAAGCCCATTTTTATATTAATTACCCACTTAAATGCTTTCTTCTCTGCAATCACTCTCTGTGTTTTTTCAGTCTTCTAACTTTATTGAGGCATTCATTGGTTAAGTCAAAAATCTCTGTTGGTAAAGTTACATTGCACTTGAAAATATGTGGGTTATTTTCAAATATATTTTGATACTGATTTTTAACATAATTCCACAATGATAAGAGAATAGATTCTGTATGATTTCAATACCTTTACACCACGAATTTTTTGCACCTTTTTTATGTCCCTGGATATGTTTTATGTTCCAGTGTCTCCCAGTTTATAGTCTATGGGAACTTGAATAGAATCTGTATCCTACTGTTGTGTGAAAATTGTATAAAGCTTAATTATGTTGAATTGCTTCATAGTGCTTTTCAAGTCTACTATAGCCTTCTACTTTTTTGTACATTCATTCAATTAATTTTTGAGAGATAGATATTGAAACTCCAACTAAAAATCTTAATTTATCTAGTCAAAAAATAATTGTAATACATAGTGAAACTATATGTAACCTTGTTCTGTATTTTCCAAGTCTCCAAAAAGAGAAAAAAAATAAAATAAAAATAAACAACATATAGTTGAATTATTTACATCTATTTTTATTTTATTTATTTATTTTTGGGGGGTGCAAAGTTGTATTTTTTTTTATTTTATTTTATTTTTAAAATTTACAAAATTCTTAATCTACTCTGCCTATATCTGTCTTTTTAAAAAATATTTATTTATTTGGGTGTGCTTGGTCTTAGTTGCAGCATGTGGAATCTTTCTAGTTGCATCATGGGAACTCCTAGTTGCAGCATGTGGGAAATAGTTCTCTGATCAGGATCAAACCCAGGCCCCCTGCATTGCAAGCATAGAGTCTTGGCCACTGGACCAACAGGAAGTCCCTATCTTTTAATTGGTGTATTTTGGCCATTTACATTTTAATATCATTATTGATGTGTGCTGGAGAAGACTCTTGAGAGTCCCTTGGACAGCAAGGATATCAAACCAGTCCATCGTAAAGGCGATCCATGCTGAATACTCATTGGAAGGATTGATGCTGAAGCTGAGCTCCAATACTTTGTCCACCTGATGTGAACAGCCAACTCATTGGAAAAGACCCTGATGCTGGGAAAGATTGAAGGCAGGAGTAGAAGGGGTCAACAGAAGATGAGATGGTTGGATGGATGGCATCACTGACTCAATGGACACAAGTTTGAGCAAACCTGGGAGATGGTGAAGGGCAGGGAAGCCTGTTGTGTTGTAGTCCATGGGGTCACAAAGAGCTGGATATGACTTAGGAACTGAAGAACAACAATTAATATATTAGAGCATAAGTCTGTCACTTAATATTAAATACCACTATTTGTTCTCTCTGGATCCCTTAATTATACTTTTAAATTCTAAAAAATTTTTATAGCTACACATAGATAGCATTGGCAAGAAATAATGCAATTTGTTATAATGACTTTCTTGTGAGTTCATTTACTTGTATTTCAGTGTATTGCATTTTTCATATACTGTTCAAACAAGGAGATAGAGGGCAACTAGGCTTTTGTTCTGGAGAAGGCAATGGCACCCCACTCCAGTACTCTTGCCTGGAAAATCCCATGGACTGAGGAACCTGGTAGGCTGCAGTCCATGGGGTCGCTAAGAGTCAGACACAACTGAAGCGACTTAGCAGCAGCAGCAGGCTTTTGTTCCTACCCAGGCAGAGTAACCCAGTTATGAGAAAAAAGCTATGTTGAAATGCCCATTTAATGCAGTTTAACATCTCACAGGAAACATAAGTAATGCCTGTATAACAAATGCATAAAACAGCACCAGCTGTTTTAAAAACAGCACCACCTAGACCTTTATGCTGAAGGTCTAGGCAGCCTTCAATGTTTCCTCAGTGGGTAAATAAGTGACAGAAAAGATTTAATGCAGTCTATAAACAAAACTACAAACCAGCTGGCAAACATTAAAGTACACTCAAAATTCACAGCTCCCTGAATGAGCAGCACCTACATTCATTCTTGAAAGCCAGGACATCTTGGCTTTTAGCGGGCCATGCCTGTGACCCTACAAAAGCCTCTGGAAAGCAGGAGCACTCTGTCAGGATGCATTAGTCTATCCTTGCTTACACATATGATGCAGTCAAGTGCCATGGGCAAAAAGTTAGAAAAGATATCATAGAAAATTACTGAAATCTTTGTTTTGAAATAGAAAATATAGCTGAACCTTCTACAAATAAGAGCTTAAAATGGTTATTTTTCATGTGACTTCACATTTCCTTAGAAGTAGGTTTTTTCCTTTCCCAAACACAATAAAGCAAGGGATGTTCATTTTCTGTGACTATTGTATGCATGTATATTGCAGTGAAACTGTTTCAACTTGGTAATTTACACATACTGAGCTCCACAGTTCCACAAGGTTCTGGCTGAGGTTGCCTTTTGTTCCTTAAAACCAGTGCTTAGGCGGGAGGAGCCAAGATGGCGGAGGAGTAGGACGGGGAGAACACTTTCTCCCCCACAAATTCATCAAAAGAGCATTTAAACGTCGAGTAAATTCCACAAAACAACTTCTGAATGCCGGCAGAGGACATCAGGCACCCAGAAAAGCAGCCCAACTCTTCGAAAGGAGAGAGAAGAAATACAGCTCCATCCACCAGAACATCGACACAAGCTTCCCTAACCAGGAAACCTTGACAAGCCACCTGTACAAACCCACACACAGCGAGGAAACGCCACAATAAAGAGAACTCCACAAACTGCCAGAATACAGAAAGGACACCCCAAACTCAGCAATTTAAACAAGATGAAGAGACAGAGGAATACCCAGCAGATAAAGGAACAGGATAAATGCCCACCAAACCAAACAAAAGAGGAAGAGATAGGGAATCTACCTGATAAAGAATTCCGAATAATGATAGTGAAATTGATCCAAAATCTTGAAATTAAAATGGAATCACAGATAAATAGCCTGGAGGCAAGGATTGAGAAGATGCAAGAAAGGTTTAACAAGGACTTAGAAGAAATAAAAAAGAGTCAATATATAATGAATAATGCAATAAGTGAAATTAAAAACACTCTGGAGGCAACAAATAGTAGAATAACAGAGGCAGAAGATAGGATTAGTGAATTAGAAGATAGAATGGTAGAAATAAATGAATCAGAGAGGATAAAAGAAAAACTAATTAAAAGAAATGAGGACAATCTCAGAGACCTCCAGGACAATACTAAACGCTACAACATTCGAATCATAGGGATCCCAGAAGAAGAAGACAAAAAGAAAGACCATGAGAAAATACTTGAGGAGATAATAGTTGAAAACTTCCCTAAAATGGGGAAGGAAATAATCACCCAAGTCCAAGAAACCCAGAGAGTCCCAAACAGGATAAACCCAAGGCGAAACACCCCAAGACACATAGTAATCAAATTAACAAAGATCAAACACAAAGAACAAATATTAAAAGCAGCAAGGGAAAAACAATAAATAACACACAAGGGAATTCCCATAAGGATAACAGCTGATCTTTCAATAGAAACTCTTCAAGCCAGGAGGGAATGGCAAGACATACTTAAAACGATGAAAGAAAATAACCTACAGCCCAGATTATTGTACCCAGCAAGGATCTCATTCAAGTATGAAGGAGAAATCAAAAGCTTTTCAGACAAGCAAAAGCTGAGAGAATTCTGCACCACCAAACCAGCTCTCCAACAAATACTAAAGGATATTCTCTAGACAGGAAACACAAAAATGGTGTATAAATTCGAACCCAAAACAATAAAGTAAATGGCAACGGGGTCATACTTATCAGTAATTACCTTAAACGTAAATGGGTTGAATGCCCCAACCAAAAGACAAAGACTGGCTGAATGGATACAAAAACAAGACCCCTGCATATGTTGTCTACAAGAGACCCACCTCAAATCAGGGGACACATACAGACTGAAAGTGAAGGGCTGGAAAAAGATTTTCCATGCGAATAGGGACCAAAAGAAAGCAGGAGTAGCAATACTCATATCAGATAAAATAGACTTAAAACAAAGGCTGTGAAAAGAGACAAAGATGGTCACTACATAATGATCAAAGGATCAATCCAAGAAGAAGATATAACAATTATAAATATATATGCACCCAACACGGGAGCACCGCAGTATGTAAGACAAATGCTAACAAGTATGAAAGAAGAAATTAACAATAACACAATAATAGTGGGAGACTTTAATACCCCCACTCACACCTATGGATAGATCAACTAAACAGAAAATTAACAAGGAAACACAAACTTTAAACGATACAATAGACCAGTTAGACCTAATTGATATATATAGGACATTTCACCCCAAAACAATGAATTTCACCTTCTTCTCAAGCACACATGGAACCTTCTCCAGGATAGATCACATCCTGGGCCATAAAGCTAGCCTTGGTAAATTCAAAAAAATAGAAATCATTCCAAGCATCTTTTCTGACCACAATGCAGTAAGATTAGATCTCAATTACAGGAGAAAAACTATTAAAAAATCCAACATATGGAGACTGAACAACACACTGCTGAATAACCAACAAATCACAGAAGAAATCAAAAAAGAAATCAAAATTTGCATAAAAACCAATGAAAATGAAAACACAACAACCCAAAACCTGTGGGACACCGTAAAAGCAGTCCTAAGGGGAAAGTTCATAGCAATACAGGCACACCTCAAGAAACAAGAAAAAAGTCAAATAAATAACCTAACTCTACACCTAAAGCAACTAGAAAAGGAAGAAATGAAGAACCCCAGGGTTAGTAGAAGGAAAGAAATCTTAAAAATTAGAGCAGAAATAAATGCAAAAGAAACAAAAGAGACCATAGCAAAAATCAACAAAACCAAAAGCTGGTTCTTTGAAAGGATAAATAAAATTGACAAACCATTAGCCAGACTCATCAAGAAACAAAGGGAGAAAAATCAAATCAATAAAATTAGAAATGAAAATGGAGAGATCACAACAGACAACACAGAAATACAAAGGATCATAAGAGACTACTATCAACAATTATATGCCAATAAAATGGACAACGAGGAAGAAATGGACAAATTCTTAGAAAAGTACAACTTTCCAAAACTCGATCAGGAAGAAATAGAAAATCTTAACAGACCCATCACAAGCACGGAAATTGAAACTGTAATAAAAAATCTTCCAGCAAACAAAAGCCCAGGTCCAGACGGCTTCACAGCTGAATTCTACCAAAAATTTAGAGAAGAGCTAACACCTATCCTGCTCAAACTCTTCCAGAAAATTGCAGAGGATGGTAAACTTCCAAACTCATTCTATGAGGCCACCATCACCCTAATACCAAAACCTGACAAAGATGCCACAAAAAAAGAAAACTACAGGCCAATATCACTGATGAACATAGACGCAAAAATCCTTAACAAAATTCTAGCAATCAGAATCCAACAACACATTAAAAAGATCATACACCATGACCAAGTGGGCTTTATCCCAGGGATGCAAGGATTCTTCAATATCCACAAATCAATCAATGTAATACACCACATTAACAAATTGAAAAATAAAAACCATATGATTATCTCAATAGATGCAGAGAAAGCCTTTGACAAAATTCAACATCCATTTATGATAAAAACTCTCCAGAAAGCAGGAATAGAAGGAACATACCTCAACATAATCAAAGCTATATATGACAAACCCACAGCAAACATTATCCTCAATGGTGAAAAATTGAAAGCATTTCCTCTAAAGTCAGGAACAAGACAAGGGTGCCCACTTTCACCATTACTATTCAACATAGTTTTGGAAGTTTTGGCCACAGCAATCAGAACAGAAAAAGAAATAAAAGGAATCCAAATTGGAAAAGAAGAAGTAAAGCTCTCGCTGTTTGCAGATGACATGATCCTCTACATAGAAAACCCTAAAGACTCCACCAGAAAATTACTACAACTAATCAATGACTATAGTAAAGTTGCAGGATATAAAATCAACACACAGAAATCACTTGCATTCCTATACACTAATAATGAGAAAACAGAAAAAGAAATTAAGGAAACAATTCCATTCACCATTGCAACGGAAAGAATAAAATACTTAGGAATATATCTACCTAAAGAAACTAAAGACCTATATATAGAAAACTATAAAACACTGGTAAAAGAAATCAAAGAGGACACTAACAGATGGAGAAATATACCATGTTCATGGATTGGAAGAATCAATGTAGTGAAAATGAGTATACTACCCAAAGCAATCTATAGATTCAATGCAATCCCTATCAAGCTACCAACAGCATTCTTCACAGAGCTAGAACAAATAATTTCACAACTTGTATGGAAAAACAAAAAACCTCGAGTAGCCAAAGCGATCTTGAGAAAGAAGAATGGAACTGGAGGAATCAACCTACCTGACTTCAGGCTCTACTACAAAGCCACAGTTATCAAGACAGCATGGTACTGGCACAAAGACAGAAATATAGATCAATGGAACAAAATAGAAAGCCCAGAGATAAATCCACGCACATATGGACACCTTATCTTTGACAAAGGAGGCAAGAATATACAATGGATTAAAGACAATCTCTTTAACAAGTGGTGCTGGGAACTCTGGTCAACCACTTGTAAAAGAATGAAACTAGAACACTTTCTAACACCATACACAAAAATAAACTCAAAATGGATTAAAGATCTAAACGTAAGACCAGAAACTATAAAACTTCTAGAGGAGAACATAGGCAAAACACTCTCTGACATACATCACAGCAGGATCCTCTATGACCCACCTCCCAGAATATTGGAAATAAAAGCAAAAATAAACAAATGGGACCTAATTAACCTTAAAAGCTTCTGCACATCAAAGGAAACTATTAGCAAGGTGAAAAGACAGCCTTCAGAATGGGAGAAGATAATAGCAAATGAAGCAACTGACAAACAACTAATCTCGAGGATATACAAGCAACTCCTACAGCTCAACTCCAGAAAAATAAATGACCCAATCAAAAAATGGGCCAAAGAACTAAATAGACATTTCTCCAAAGAAGACATACAGATGGCTAACAAACACATGAAAAGTAGCTCAACATCACTCATTATCAGAGAAATGCAAATCAAAACCACTATGAGGTACCATTTCACACCAGTCAGAATGGCTGCGATCCAAAAGTCTACAAGGAATAAATGCTGGAGAGGGTGTGGAGAAAAGGGAACCCTCTTGCACTGTTGGTGGGAATGCAAACTAGTACAGCCACTATGGAGAACAGTGTGGAGATTCCTTAAAAAACTGGAAATAGACATGCCTTATGATCCAGCAATCCCACTGCTGGGCATACACACTGAGGAAACCAGAAGGGAAAGAGACACAAGTACCCCAATGTTCATCGCAGCACTGTTTATAATAGCCAGGACATGGAAGCAACCTAGATGTCCATCAGCAGATGAATGGATAAGAAAGCTGTGGTACATATACACAGTGGAGTATTATTTAGCCATTAAAAAGAATACATTTGAATCAGTTCTAATGAGGTGGATGAAACTGGAGCCTATTATACAGAGTGAAGTAAGCCAGAAAGAAAAACACCGATACAGTATACTAACGCATATATATGGAATTTAGAAAGATGTTAACAATAACCCTGTGTATGAGACAGCAAAAGAGACACTGATGTATAGAACAGTCTTTTGGACTCTGTGGGAGAGGGAGAGGGTGGGAAGATTTGGGAGAATGGCATTGAAACATGTAAAATATCATGTATGAAACGAGTTGCCAGTCCAGGTTCGATGCACGATACTGGATGCTTGGGGCTGGTGCACTGGGACGACCCAGAGGGATGGAATGGGGAGGGAGCAGGGAGGAGGGTTCAGGATGGGGAACACATGTGTACCTGTGGCAGATTCATTTTGATATTTGGCAAATCTAATACAGTTATGTTAAGTTTAAAAATAAAATAAAATTAAAAAAAAAAAAAAAAACCAGTGCTTAATTTTTTCCTCACTAATCATTAAAGAAAGTTCTAACCATGAAAAGCAGCTATGTCAAAGGATCATTTAAAAGGCATGTATTCTGTATCTGAGCACTCTAAAAGAGCCGAGAGAAACCTGCGGGCATATGTATCCTAAGCTATTGATGTTTTGTCACCTCAAGCAGGTGGGAAGAAAACAGAGAACAGAAAGGGGAGTTGACTGCTTTTAATACACTGTTGTGTTGTTACTTGTAAGAGCTAATGAATAAAGACTTAAAGGGAAAGCAATTCCTTTATACCCTTCTCCTCTCCGGAGCTACTTGACCATCCTTTGGTGGAAACACTGGTCCTGTTGCTTCTGATTCCCTCCCCTGCAGGGCATCCCTGTCTCATCCCAACAGGCCCTGCTCTGAGCCCCCCGGGGTGGGCAGCGGCTCCCATGTATGCCTCACTGGGGACCTTTGACACCAGAAGAGTTACCTTTAAGCATTAGACAGTACTGAGAGACTGAACTGAACTGAACTGAACTGAACATGGCTTCACCAACACTTGAAACAAAGGGGGTCCGTTCCAAGGAAGAGACAAGGACTCCAGGAAGCCTGGAACCTCCCAAGGCTAGTTGTGAAGTGCCACTGAGGGTATTACCATGTGATGAAGACAGGGCACAAACAACTGTTAAATTTTCCACATTCATTTAAGGTGAGAAAGATTATAAATATGACTATGCTGCTGCTGCTGCTGCTGCTGCTGCTGCTGCTGCGTCACTTCAGTCATGTCCAACTCTGTGTGACTCCATAGACGGCAGCCCACCAGGCTTCCCCGTCCCTGGGATTCTCCAGGCAAGAACACTGGAGTGGGTTGCTAGTTCCTTCTCCAATGCATGAAAGTGAAAAGTGAAAGGGAAGTCACTCAGTCATGTCCGACTCTTCATGACCCCATGGACTGCAGCCTACAAGGCTCCTCTGTTCATGGGATTTTCCAGGCAAGAGTACTGGAGTGGGGTGCCATCGCCTTCTCTGATGAATATGACTATAAAATAATACATACGCAAATATTGGTTTCTGTCCCTGGTTCCTGGAACAGAGCTTCTAAAACCTTGCAATTCCCTAAGTGATAAGAGCATTAACATCTTTTGTTCTAATATTTGACCTTTGACCCAACTTCAGACACAGAGCTCCTAAATTCCTTGGAATTTCCTAGGTGATAAAAAAGTTTTTTGTAATATTAAGACAACTCTTGGTAGGCACCTGAGAGATTCAGGATGGGGTCTGGCCACGAGAAAGGTGAGATCAAGATTAGAATATTACAGTTTTTAGGCACAGCTCCCACCCCACACTCCAGGAAGGGGAGAAGAGTGGGACTGAAGTTAATCATTGATTAGGCTTATATGACGAAGCCCCTATAAAAATCCCACTAGCTTCCAAGTTAGGAAACATATCCCTGTGCCAAAAGGGTGATACACCCCAAACTCCATGGGGACAGAAGTTCCTACGGTTGGGACCCTCCCAAACCTTATGCTATGTATCTCTTCATCTGGCTGTTCATCTGTATCCTCTATGGTGGCCTTTATTATACTGATATAAGAAGCTAGTAAACAATAAGTATATCCCTGAGTTCTGTGAGTCAGGCTAGCAAATCATCCAACCCAAGGAAGGGTACCCTGATTTATAGCTGATTGGTCAGACGTATAGGTGACAACCTCAGACTTATGATTAGCATCTGAGGTAGAGATTTTCTTATGAGACTGAGTCCTTCAATGTGCAATCTGAAGGTAGACAGAGTTAGAATTGAGTTAAACTGCAGGACACTGAGCTGGTGTCACAAAATTGTTTAGTGTGGGAAAAGTCCCACATTCGCTGTCAGAAATGGTGTGAGTATGGGAGAATAAAAGAGTAACAGAGGAGTGTTTTTCTTGTACAATGACTATTACTTATTTCATAATTCACCAATCTGAATGCTTGGCACAATCAGTATTTTTAACTTTTTAAAGAAAAACACTGTAAAGATATTAGCTAGAAATTATGCTGCATTATTTCTATCAATGGCAGTTTTGTTTTTCCCAGGATTTTCAACATTTGACACATGGTTAATTTTTAATAAGGGTAGTACCCTTGGGCTGTGGAAGAAAAAATACAAACACACTCAGATAACATATTTACATTGAGAAATCAGATACTAGCAAACACACATACTAAATTTAAATACTAAAATTATTCCCTGTTGACACTTTTACTGGGAGAATTGAGCTCATTAGTTAGTGTGGGGGAAATTCTGTGATTTAATTCATAGCATCATATCCTCTGTCCATGGGATTTCCCAGGCAAGAATACTCGAGTGGGTTGCCATTTCCTTCTCCAGAGGATCTTCCTAACCCAGGGATCAAACCCCCGAGTCTACTGCATTGCAGGCAGACTCCTTACTGTCTGAGCCACCAGGGAAGCCCAAATATTCTCTAAATTCATGCAAATACTCTTTTCATAATAAAGTCTCCCACCATGTGAAATCCCCATCTCCTAGAAAACCTATTATTATTATTATTAAGCCAGGCAATTTATCTGATAGCTCATGAGGGAAAGAAATATGCCTTCAAATCATTTTTAGAGCCAAATTTGTGTTTCTAACTCCTGTGATTAGTTATTACAAAATCCTCAAATAATCAGACCACTAGGAATAAAGAAGCAAGTCATAACAAAAAAACAAAAACTTTCATTTCCAAAACTGTGTGGACAATGGCAGTTTTCAGGATCTTACATTTTTAAGATGAAAATGACTTAACTGGCTTCAAAAGCATCTAATATTGATAGCAGCCAACGTATTTAACTGCACACGTGGCCCTTGCTAAGCCAAGCCCAAGAGGCAGACCTAGTTTTGAAGAGCTCTGACAGAAGGAGGCCTTGTTCACACTTGAGTGGCCTGCTAGCAGCAAGGCTGTGTGGGTTCTCGAAATACAAATTACACACTCAGTGGCGCCTGCCGTGAAGAGCCTCACTCAGACCACAAGTCTTCATTGAATACAATAATGTCCAAATCTTTCTTAACACATCCAGATACATGCAAAAAAACATGCATTTTAACTTTCTTTTTGAGATCATTAAGGTTCACATTCAGTTTTAAGAAATGATGCAAACACTACCCATGCCCTTCACCTAATTTTCCCCAATGATAACATCTTGCAAAACCACATAACAAATTAACAAACAGGATCCATCAACTTTATTCAGGTTGCACCAGTTTGCCTGCACAGTCCGAATAAAGTTGATGAATAGTCTATTGCGTTTGTGGATAATGTATATGTGTGTGAACTTAGTTCTATGCTATTTTATCACATGTAGACTCATATCACCTCCATCACAGTAAAGACAGAGCTGCTCCATTACAAGGATCTCTCATGCAACTCTTTCTTATCCATAATTATCTTTCTTTTGCCTCCCCACATATCCCCCAACATCTGGCAGCCACTAAATCAGTCTCTGTTGCTATAATTTCATCATCTCAATATTACATAAAGGCAATCATACAGTATATAATCTTCTGAGTAGGTTTCCTTTATTCAGCTTGATTCCCTTGAGAACCATTCAAATTGTTCTGTATGTCAATAGTTAATTCCTTTTCAAAGTTGAGGAGTGTTCCATGGTAGAATGTATCACAGGTTGTTTAACCATTCTTGTCAACTGAAAGATTTGGCTCTTTCCAGAGTTGGAATTATACATAAACCTGTTATGAACAGGTTTGTACATGCTCTTATGTAGACATAAGCTTTCATTTCTTAGTGACAAATGCCCAAGGATGAAATGGACTAGATAATAAACACATGCAAAGCTTTGTAAGAAAATGCCAAACTACTTTCCACAGTAACTGTTCTATTTTACATTCTTACCAGACATATATAAGTATTCTGAATTCTCCACATTCTAGTTCCAAATGTCAGCATTTGGCATTATCACTATTTTTTTGTTTTAGTCATTCTGATAGGTGTGCACTCATATCTTTCTGTGGTTTTAATTTGTATTTTTCTAATGGCTAACAATGTTAAACAACTTTTATTTGTCATTTGTTTATCTTCTTTTGGTGAAATGTCACTTCATGCTTTCTGCCCATATTGTAACTGGATGGTTTAGTGGTTCAGTTTTTTACATTTAAGTTGGAGACTCCTTTTTAAGTTCTAGACCTTGGTGTATTGTTGGGTATGTGGTTTGGAAATATTTTCTCTCAATTTGTAAATTGTAATTTCATCCTCTTTAAAGGTCTTTGGCAGGGTCTTAATTGTAATGAGATCAGCTTACTGTTTTGTAGTTGTTGATCTTTATGAATCTTTGTCAAGCCTAAAATTTATTTTTACTAGACTTAGGTCCCGAGAACTTCTCCATTTTAAAAATAAAGAGCTGCTTATTTGTTTGCCTGTGTCAAAAATCAGCTGAGCATAACTGTGTGGGTCTATTTCTGGATTCTCCATTCTGTTTCATGGAATTATCTGTTTATTCCTTGGCCAGATTACACTTTATTATTAGTGTTGCTATATCCAAAGCCCTAAAATCAGGCAGACTAATTCCCCCAACTTTATTCTCCTTTTTCAAAATTGTTCCAGCTATTTTAGGTCTTATAAAACTCCATATAAATTTTAAATAAGTTTGTCTTATATCCAGCAAAACCTTGTGCTATTTTGATAGGAATTACATTAAATATACTATATAGGAGAAAACTGACATCTTTATTTTGTTGAGTCTTCCAATGCAGGAACAAAATATTTCTGTATTTATTTAGGGCTTCTCTAATTTTTTTCACCAGCATCGTATAATTTTTAGCATAGAGAATTCATACATATTTTGTTAGATATATACCTAAGTATTTCATTTTTTGAGCAATCACAAATGCTATTATGTTTTTAATTCTATATATTCTTTATTATTATATGCAAATTAAATTTGTGTGATGATCTTTTATCCTGAGACCTTGCTAAATTCATTAATTCTATTTTACAGATTCCTTATGATTTTTACATGACAATCAGGTTACCTGTAAATTGACAGGTTTTTATTTTATTCTTTCCAATACATATGCCTTTTTTTAATTTTGGCTATATTGCAATGGCTTGAACCACCATGTTGAACGAGAGCTGTGAAAGCATACAACCTTACCTTGTTTCTGATTCTCAGTCTTTCACCATTAAGTCTAATGTTAGCTGCAGGTTTTGTTAGAATATTTTAAATGCTTCCTATATCAATTTAAAGAAGCTTCTCCTTATCCCTAGTTTGCTGAGAGCTTTTAATCATAAATAGGTATTAGTTTTATCAAATACATTTCATACATCAAACAATATGATCACATGATTTTTTTCTTTAGCTCATTGCTTTAGTGGATTGCATTGGTTGATTTTGAAATCAAGTTGAACCAGCCTTACATATCTGGTATAAATCTGACTTGGTCATAGTGTATAGTTCCTTTATCCTTTCCAGATTCTATTTGCTAATATTTGTTGAAGTTCTTTGCATTTAAGTTCATGAAAGAATCTAAACTACAGTTTAGTACACTGCCTTTATCAGGTTTTGCTATCAGATAACATTAGCTTCATAAAAACACCAGAAGAGTGTTCCCTGTTTTTCTATTTTCTGGAAGAGACTGTGTGAAATTTCTATTAATACAGTAAGTCCTCTACACACAATCTTTCAAGGTGCAAACTTTCAAAGATGCGAACGTTTGCTCCCTTGTCAAATCATGTAAATTAGTTCATGTGACTGGCTTAGAGTGCTACATGTGTGAATCCTCGATGAGTGATTGTGCTTTTATGTCTGTTAGTGTATAATACAGTATAGAGCAGAGTTCAATCACTCAGTTGTGTCTGAATCTTTATGACCACATGGACTGCAGCAAAATAGGCTTCTCTGTGCTTCACTGTCTCCCATAGCCTGGTCAAATTCATGTCCATTGAGTCAGTGATGCCATCAAATATCTCATCCTCTGTTGCCCTCTTCTACTCCTGCCTTCAATCTTTCCCAGAATCGGAGTCTTTTCCAATTAGTTGGCTCTTTGCATCAGGAAGCTAAAGTATTGGAGCTGGAGCTTCAGCTTCAGCATCAGTCTTTTTCAATGAATATTCAGAGTAGATTCCCTTTAGGATTAACTGGTTTGATCTCCTTGCTATCCAAGGGAATCTCAAGAATCCTCTCCAGCAAAACAATTCAAAACCATCAATTCTTCAGCAAAAAAGCCTTATTTATGGTCCAAATCTCACATCCGGACATGACTACTGGAAAAATCATAGCTTTGACTACATGGACTTCTATCAGCAAAGTGATATTTCTGTTTTTTATATGCTATCAAAATTTTTCATAGCTTTTCTCCCACAGAGCAAGAATCTTATAATTTCATGGCTGCAGTCACCATCCACTATGATTTGGAGTTCAAGAAAATAAAGTCTGTCAGTTTCCATTTTTCCCCATCTATTTGCCATGAAGTGATGGGACCAGGAGCCATGATTTTTGTTTTTGAATATTGAGGTGTTTTTTTTTTTTAATTTAATTTAATTTTTTAACTTTACAATATTGTATTGGTTTTGCCATATATCAACATGATCTGCCACAGGTATACACGTGTTCCCCATCCTGAACCCTCCTCCCTCCTCCCTCCCCGTACCATCCCTCTGGGTCGTCCCAGTGCACCAGCCCCAGTATAGAACAGTCTTTTGGACTCTGTGGGAGAGGGAGAGGGTGGGATGATTTGGGAGAATGGCATTGAAACATGTATAATATCATATATGAATATTGAGTTTTAAGCCAGCTTCTTCACTCTCCTCTTTCACTTTCATCAGGAGGCTCTTTAAGTCCTGTTTGCTTTCTGCCAAATTGTTGGTGTAATCTGCATATCTGAGGTTATTGATATTTCTCCCAGCAATCTTGATTCCAGCTTCTGCTTCCTCAAGCCCAGCATTTCTCATGATGTACTCTGAATATAAGTTAAATAAGCAGGATGACAATATACAGCCTTAACAGGCTCCCTTCCAAATTTGGAACCAGTCCATTTTTCCATGTCTGGTTCTAACTGCTGCTTTTTGAACTGCATACAAGTTTCTCAGAAGACAGGTTAGATGGTCTGGTATTCCCATCCCTTTAAGAATTTTTACAGTTTGGTTTGATCCACATAGTCAAGGCTTTAGCATAGTCAATTAAGTAAAAGTAGATTTTTTAAAATTCACCTGCCGTGTTCTATGATCCAACAAATGTTGACAATTTGATGTCTGGTTCCTCTGCCTTTTCTAAATCCAGCTTGACCATCTGGAAGTTCTTGGTTCAGGTATTATTGAAGCCTAGCTTCGAGGATTTTGAGCATTACCTTGCTAGACTTTGAAATGAGTGCAATTGTGTAGCAATATCAACATTCCTTGGCATTGCCCTTCTGTGGGGCTGGGATGAAAACTGACCTTTTCCATTTTCCATTCCTGTAGCCTCTGTTGAGGTTTCCTAATTTGCTGGCATAATGAGTGCAGCACTTTCACAACATCATCTTTTAGGACTTGAAACAGCTCAGCTGGAATTCCATCACCTCCACTAGTTCTGTTTGTAGTAATGCTTCCTAAGGCCCACTTGACTTCACGCTCCAGGACGTCTGGCTGTAGGTGAGTGATCACACAATCGTGGTTGTCTGGGTCAGTAAGATCTTTTTTGTATAGTTCTGTGTATTATTGCCACCTTTTCTTAATCTCTTCAGCTTCTCTTAGATCCATACTGTTTCTGTCCTTTATTGTGCCCATGTTTGCCTGAAATATCCCTTGGTATCTCTAATTTTCTTGAGATCTATAGTCTTTCCCATTCAATTTTTTCCTCTATTTATACTATAACATGCATAGGCAACTGTAATGTGCTAAATTTTGTCCCACCTAAAATTCATATATTGAAGTCGTAACCTCAGAATATGACTATGGTTAGAGACACAGTCTTTAAAAAGGTAATTAAGTAATAAAAAGAGGTCATTAGAGTTTGCCCTAATCCATACTAGTGTCTGTATAAGAAGGTGGGTGGGACACACACATGCACAGAAGGAAGGCCGCATGAAGACAGAGAAAAGAAAGCCATCCACAAGCCATGGAGAGAGACCTCAGGAGAAATCAAGCCTGCATATACCTTGATCTTGGTCTTCTAGCCTCCAGAACTGAAAGAAAAGAAAGCTCTTGTTTAAGCCACCCAACCTGTGGTATTTCGTTATGGTAGTCCTAGCACACTGATGCAGTACCATGCCACAGTCTCCTGGTACTGACATGGTATCACTTTGTCAGAGGTAGAGAGAACTCTTCTCTATAGGTCCTTTTACCTTCCCCACCTTTTTTAAACCAATAATTTCTATGTATTTGTTTACGGCTGTGCTAGGTCTCCATTGCTGCACAGACGTTTCTCACATGTGGTGAGCTGGGGACTCTCTCTGGTTGCCGTGCACAGACTTCTCACTATGGTGGCCTCTCTCGTGGTAGAGCACAGGCTCTAGGGCATGTGCGCTTCCGAGGTTGAAGCAGATGGCTGCAGCAGTTGCAGCTCCCAAACTCTAGAGCACAGACTCTATAGCTGTGGCACATGGGCTTAGCTGCTCTGTGGCATGTAGGACCTTCCCACATCAGGGATCGAACCCATGTCTCTTGCACTGGCAGGCAGATTCTTCACCACTGAGCCACCAGGAAAGCCCTACTTTCTCTACTTTTAAAATATGATTGTCTAAGTATCCCCTCTCTATCCTATATTCTTATTTATCTTGATGTTGGCATTGGTTTATTTTCTCATTCCTATTTAATTTTACTGTTTCATTGTATGAGGAATGAGTTTTGGTTGTATCTTTGGCAGCTAGGAAATCATCTTATGGCATTGGGGCTAACTCACTCCTGTATTATTCCTTGTTCTAAAGGCCCTAGGCAGTTTGCTTTCTTCTTACCATCTTCCAGTATTCCTATGCTCGATTGCTGTGTTATGTCCAGTGACTTTTAGTACTCAAAAGAAGGATGCGAGAACAATGATGTTGCTCCCCCTTGATGGGAACTTCATCATTTTTAAATATTCTGTCTGATGCAATGAGTGTTTCTATCTTTTTGATCATTTCTTTTTATCATTTTCCATATGGAAATTTGCCCTATCTGAATTTTATAAGATTTTCTGATTTACTTTAATGAGTAGAGACTCTGCTTGTCTATTGGACTTGGGAGATTTCTAGCTCTAAATCTTGGAAACAGACATGGGAAAGACTTATATTATTTAAAGAATAATCTTAAATGAAAACTATATCAGATTTCTTATTTAAAAACTAAGTACTTTCTCTCTCTAATGTACAAGTCAGGATGCTTTTAAAAAAAAAATAAAAGGAGAGTATTTTCTAAGTTAGGCCCCATGACATTAACATTCATTAATTCTAAGGGCTCAAATCTCTTCATGTATTCTCAGGGCATATTTACAAAAATTCAACATACTAAAATTGCGACAATTCCAAATAATTGAGTCCTGATACTATCTCTGTCTTATCCATGAATTCAATGTTACTGTTACTTTTAATTCCACTACATCTCCTTGTAACATCTCTGATAGAAAAAAAAAAATAGAGTTAAGATGAAAAGAACTACTAGCTAATAATGATAATAGGTTTGGAGTATAATCATGATGTCCTTATCCTAGATATTCTGATTCTCTAGGGCAGAGTTTTGGCAAATAGATGTGGAAACAGTGTCAGACTTTATTTTGGGGGGCTCCAAAATCACTGCAGATGGTGATTGCAGCCATGAAATTAAAAGACACTTACTCCTTGGAAGGAAAGTTATGACCAACCTAGATAGCATATTCAAAACCAGAGACATTACTTTGCCAACAAAGGTCCGTCTAGTCAAGGCTATGGTTTTTCCAGTAGTCATGTATGGATGCAAGAGTTGAACTGTGAAGAAAGCCTAATGCAGAAGAATTGATGCTTTTGAACTGTGGTGTTGGAGAAGACTCTTGAGAGTACCATGGACTGCAAGGAGATCCAACCAGTCCATTCTAAAGAGATCAGTCCTGGGTGTTCTTTGGAAGGAATGATGCTAAAGCTGAAACTCCAGTACTTTGGCCACCTCATGCAAAGAGTTGACTCATTGGAAAAGATTCTGATGCTGGGAGGGATTGGGGGCAGGAGGAGAAGGGCATGACAGAAGATGAGATGGCTGGATGGCATCACCGACTCGATGGATGTGGGTTTGGGTGAACTCCGGGAGTTGGTGATGGACAGGGAGGCCTGGCGTGCTGCAATTCATGGGGTCGCAAAGAGTTGGACATGACTGAGCGACTGAACTGAACTGAACTGAGGGCTGCTGCTGCTGCTGCTAAGTCGCTTCAGTTGTGTCCAACTCTGTGCGACCCCATAGACAGCAGCCCATCAGGCTCCACCGTCCCTGGGATTCTCCAGGCAAGAACACTGGAGTGGGTTGCCATTGCCTTCTCCAAAGCATGAAAGTGAAAAGTGAAAGTGAAGTTGGTCAGTCATATCCAACTCTTAGCGACCCCATGGACTGCAGCCTACCAGGCTCCTCCATCCATGGGATTTTCCAGGCAAGAGTACTGGAGTGGGGTGCCATTGCCTTCTCCAGAACTGAGGGCAGATTTTCTCAAATTTTTTTTACACTATTGACTTTTGGGTGAGATAATTCTTTATTGAGGTGGGGGACATTCCTGTTCACTGTAGGATATTTAAGGTCTGCCTGGCCTCTACCCACCAAATGCAAAATGCACCAACAAAACCATCTTAAAACATTGACACTGTTGCTTGTGTGTATATGTTGGGGTAGGGGTTGAAAAATTACCCTGGTTGATTATAACTGTTTTAGGGTGAACAGATAATGTAGAACAGTATGAAAACCCAAAAAGATAGACACTGAAAGATGAACTACTCAGGATGGTAAGCTGCCCAATATGCTACTGGAGATCAGTGGAGAAATAACTCCAGAAAGAATGAAGAGACAAAGCCAAAGAAAAAACAAACCCAGTTGTGGATGTGACTGGTGATGGAAAGAACAATATTGCATGGAATGTTAGGTCCATGAATCAAGGCAAATTGGAAGTGGTCAAATAGGAGATGGTAAGAGTGAATATCAACATTTTAGGAATCAGTGGACTGTAATGGGTGAATTTAATTCAGATGATCATTATATAATTCAGATACTTGTAGGCAAGAATCTCTTAGAAGAAATGGAGTTGCCATCATAGTCAACAAAAGAGTCCAAAATACAGTACTTGGATGCAATCTCAAAAATGATCTTTGTTCATTTCCAAGGCAAACCATTCAATACCACAGTAATCCAAGTCTATGCCTGGACCAGTAATGCTGAAGAAGTTGAATGGTTCTATGAAGACCTACAAGACCTTCTAGAACTAACACCCCAAAAAGATGTCCTTTTCATTATAGGGGACTGGAATGCAAAAGTAGGAAGTCAAGAAATACTCAGAGTAACAGGCATTTGGCCTTGGAGTACAGAATGAAGCAGGGCAAAGGTTAACAGAGTTCTGTCAAGAGAACGCACTGGTCATAACAAATACCCTCTTTCAACAACACAAGAGAAGACTCTACACATGGACATCACCAGACAGTCAATACCAAAATCAGACTGATTATATTCTTTGCAGCCAAAGATGGAGAAGCTCTATACAGTCAGCAAAAACAAGACTGGGAGCTGACTGTGACACAGATCATGAACTCCTTATTGCCAAATTCAGACTTAGATCCAAGAAAGTAGGGAAAACCACTAGAGCATTCAGGTATGACCTAAATTAAATCTCTTACGATTATACAATAGAAGTGACAAATAGATTCAAGGAAATAGATCTGACAGACAGAGTGCCTAATGAACTATGGACAGAAGTTCATGACATTGTACAGGAGGCAGTGATCAAGACCATCCCCAAGAAAAAGAAATTCAAAAGGGCAAAATGATTGTCTGAGGAGGCCTTACAATAGCTGAGAAAAGAGAAGTGAAAGGCAAAGGAGAAAAGGAAAGATATACCCATCTGAATGCAGATTTCCAAAGAATAGCAAGGAGAGATAAGAAAGCCTTCCTCAGTGATCAATGCAAAGAAAGAGAGGAAAACAATAGATTGGGAAAGACTAGAGATCTCTTCAAAAAATTAGAGATACCAAGGGAACATTTCATGCAAAGATGGTCACAATAAAGGACAGAAATGGTATGGACCTAACAGAAGCAGAAAATATTAAGAAGAGATGGCAAGAATACACAGAAGAACTATACAAAAAAGATCTTCGTGAGCAGTGGCTACAGGACTGAAAAAGATGAGTTTTTGTTGCAGTCCCAAAGAAAGGCAATGCCAAAGAATGCTCAAACTACTGCACAATTGCACTCATCTCACACGCTAGCAAAGTAATGCTCAAAATTCTCCGAGCCAAGCTTCAACAGTATGTGAACTGTGAACCTCCAGATGTTTCTGCTGGATTTAGAAAAGGCAGAGGAACCAGAAATCAAATTGCCAACATCCATTGGATCATCGAAAAAGTGTGCGAGTTCCAGAAAAACATCTATTTGTGCTTTATTGACTACACCAAAGCCTTTGACTGTGTGGATCACAGCAAACTGTGGAAAATTCTGAAAGAGATGAAAATACCAGACCACCTGTTCTGACTCCTGGGAAATCTTTATTCAGGTCAAGAAGTAATAGTTAGAACTGGACATAGAACAACAGATTGGTTCCAAATTGCGAAAGGAGTACGTCAAGCCTGTATGTTGTCACCATGCTTATTTAACTTATATGCAGAGTACATCATGAGAAATGCTGGAATGGATGAAGCACAAGCTGGAATTAAGTTTACCCGTAGAAATTTCAATAACCTCATATATGCAGATAAAACCACCCTAATGGCAGAAAGTGAAGAACTAAAGAGGCTCTTGATGAAAGTGAAAGAGGAGAGTGAAAAAGTTGGCTTAAAGCTCAACATTCAGAAAACAAAGATCATGGCATCTGGTCCCATCACTTCATGGCAGATAGATGGGGAAACAGTGGAAATAGTGAGAGACTTTTTTGTTTTGGGGCTCCAAAATCATTGTAGATGGTGACTGCAGCCATGAAATTAAAAGACAATTGGTCCTTGGAAGAAAAGTTATGACCAACCTAGACAGCATATTAAAAAGCAGAGACATTACTTTGCCAACAAAGATCTGTCTAGTCAAAGCTTTGGTTTTTCCAGTGGTCATGTATGGATGTGAGAGTTGGACCATAAAGAAAGCTGAGCACTAAAGAATTTATGTTTTTTAACTGTGGGGTTGGAGAAGACTCCTGAGAGTCCCTTGGACTACAAGGAGATCCAACCCGTCCATCCTAAAAGAGATCAGTCCTGGGTGTTCATTGGAAGGACTGATCATGAAGCTGAAACTCCAATACTTTAGCCACCTGAGGTGAAGAACTGAGTTATTGGAAAAGATCCTGATGCTGGGAAAGATTGAAGGCAGGTGGAGAAGGAGACGACAGAGGATGAGATGGTTGGATGGTATCACTGACTTAATGGACATGAATTTGAGTAAGCTCCAGGAGTTGGTGATGGACAGGAAGGCCTGGCGTGCAGCGGTTCATGGCATCGCAAAGAGTCGGACATGACTGAGAGACTAAACTGAACTGATAGTTTAGAGAATATCATAATTAAAGCTGAAGCAGTAAAAGAAGAAAAATTTGAGACGAGTAGATGGAAAGAGGGGAGGAGGGAGGGAATGAGGGGGAAAGGAAAGGAAAAAAAGATAAAACTAACTGGAAAAAAACTCTCCATGCCTTCGGAAAAATTGTGAATGAGACAAGCTGTATCTACAGGATAGATGCTCTTTCTTCCCAACTGTTTCCACTTATGTCCTTATGCCCCAGGTATATATGTCCTAAAGCCTCATATACCCAAGATTCACACTAGCACATACCCCTTGCTTCAAATCACTTTGTGTCATTATTCCAGGCTTTCCCAGTGAAGCTTCCCCAATTATTCACGTTTCATATATGCACATTTTAGTCACTCATCACACTAGATAGTCCCTAAGGGCAAGACTTTCTCTGACCAACCTGTTTCCTCAGCAGCGCCAAGTCCAGGGCCTCTATACAGTCGTTCTCAATAAGTATTTGTTAAATTGAATGACAAACCTGATGAAAAAACACAAGTAAACTAGAACCCTGCTTTGCGTGATAGTCTATTATGAATATGTAGAAGAACAACTTGTCAAGATTTAGGACAAGCTGACTGTCGATATTTTGCTGAGAGCAATACCTAGTGAATTGGAGCATTTCTGAATGTAATAATCTGCAGCCTTCCAGGCTGACCATATGGTGTTTGTTTATCAGATGTGATAATCCAGGTCAAGCGCAACTGGAAACTTAAGAGCTGTTAAGAGCACATAAAAGGGGAAGGCAGGCCCCCTGGGAAATTTTTCCGTCAGGAGGAATTCGGACTCAGAGTCGGGAAGACACTGATAGGGCGCCTCTGTCCAAAGACTAGAGTGGTGTGAAGAGAGAAACCAGAGGGCAGAGAGAGCCAGGGGGGCTGAATGTCCCTCTCGCTTCAGAGGGTGGAAAGACACAAGGGTTTGGGCTCTGTCGTCATGGTAGGCCCTAGAGGCTCCTCTTCGAAGAGGCTTAATTGCCAAACACTTGTTCCACAGAGCAAAACATCCCAAGGGAAACATAAATTTAATGAAAGATGGGGGGCAGGTGACATCTGTCTCCCCTCTCCAGCTTTGACAGCATTCTCTGCTGGCAAGAGATTAGTATAAACTTGTTTGTGAGAAGTCTGGGGAAGTTTTGTGAACTGTAATGGGAAGCACCTCCATGTGATCGTGGAAGGAAGGGATTCCACTGTCAGATATTACCACACTCCAGTACATCACCAAATATCTAAAGGGAGACAGAGGTCTAGACAAAGAAGATCATTTCCAATGAGGAAGCTTATATCCCTCACATCTGTGGTAGGAAAGTGGCAGGAGAGAAGCTGAGACAGAGCCTGCAGATGTGTTTTCATACCAAGAACTCTCCGTTGCCATTATGGAAGGTGTGTGGATGGCGTCTGCATATCTGTCCTACGAAATTCAATAAAATCCATGCCCATCAGTGAAGACAACTGTGTCAATGCCTTCATTCCACAGAGTTGTGACAGCCAGCTACAGAGACATATGAGCCAGACACTCTTGAAATGATGATGAAAAGACAGGCTAAGTCTGTTCAAGTGGTGAACTTGTTAACTGACATTTCTTTCTTATTTTACTTTTTAATTTATAATGGGAGACATCAATGTGAGTTTTATTACTTGTATGCAGAGATCTCTGCCTCTCAGTTGAGACTGAGTTAAGTTCCTATATAGAGATAAAAAATTTGACTTATGACTATAAGAAACCATGATGCAGGGCTTCCTTGGTAGCCCAGTGGTTGAGAAATCTGCCTCACAATGAAAGGGACACTGGTTCGATCCCTGGTCCAGGATCGAGCCCCATGGGCTATGGGGCAAATAGGCCTGTGTGCCACAACTACTGAGCCAGTGCCCCGAGGCCCACAAGCCACAACTACGGGCCTACGTGCGGCAACTATGGAAGCCTGCATGCCCTAGAGCCCATGCTCCACAAGAGAAGCCACTGCAGTGAAAAGCCCGCATTCCACAACTAGCATGGGCCTGGCTCTTCACAACTAGAGAAAGTCTGCACACAGAAACAAAGACCCAGCACAGTCCTAAATAAATAGATAAAATAGTTTTTAAAAGGTATCATGCTCTGGAGAAAGCTTGGAAGTAGCAATATGAGCTAAACTAAAGTGTTAAAAAAAAAAAGAAACCATGGTGTAGTCGTTAATGACACAGGTATTTACGATGTGTTCATGTAAAAAACAGTTTGTAAAATGCTATTTTCATCATAAACTGTCCATGTATAAGTGAGTATATATGTTGTCACCATGTATATATTTGGAAAATTATATTCTAAAATGTAAATGGTGATATTTAGAATTTTTCCTTCTCTGTGCTTTTCTACATTTTTGAATCTCAACAGTAAATATCTAATACTTTTGTGATCAGAGAAAAATCCTCGTGGTAGGTTTTTTCAAATTATCTTTGGAGTGTACAATAATCACAGGGAATAGAAATGTTCTTAGGCCCGACTGCATCAAGGTAAGACACCCGCCATTCCCTGCAAATTGCAGAACTATTGCCATCTGCCTACGTGCTCTGGGCACCTAGAATCTGGGCACTCTCTTCCCATGGCCAGAGACTTTTCTTAGAACCCAGAAAGGGCAATCACATACGACTGCAATCTAATCTCTGTTTTCTTTGGTTCAGACTCGGGGACACTGCTTTCTGGACAAAGCACGTTACAAACATCAGGGCAGACAACTTTTCAATAAGGTAACGTGGTGATACGAAAAGCTCTGGAGTCTGACAGCTCTTATTTGGAATCCTCAGTCCCCTTCATGCTTTGAGCAATGTTCTTAGTTTCTCTGAGACCTGGTTTCCAAAACAATAGCAAGGAAATAGCTGTAAACAATGCAGCCCCTGAATAATGGATGATTCAGCTGAAATGGGAAAGGCCAGTGCCTAATGCTTGGCTCAGAGCCCCCTGGTAGGGCAAATGAAAACAGCCCGCTTAACAAAGGCCTGAGGACTGTACTCGGTGAATGTCTGCCGCCATCACCAATGCTAACTGGGTATGTCTGCTAAGTGCCAGGTAGTTTGCTGTGTGATTTGCATGCATGAAATCCACTGTACCTGTCAGAACATTTGGGGGGGGGGGGGGGATGTATTATTATGTTCACTTTGTAAATGAGGCACTTTTTAAATGAGCAAGATCACACACTCGCTCATGACTCCATGAAGTTAGCCTTGAAATCAGGTAATATGACCCAATTTGAGCCACTGTGTTCTGTCATCTCCTCACATAAAGCAAGAGATTAACAAACGCATTAACATGCTGAGGGGCCCTCCACATTCAAAAGGTACAGTAGTGTCAATATCATTTCGAGTTCCTTGTTAGGGCCCTTCCTACTCTGACATTTCCTCTATATTATGGAAAACTGGGTTTTGAGATTGAGTGCTCAGGCACTGTTGCCAAAATTCTCCAACATAGTATTTCTTAATTAAAAAAATTGAAAACTGTAAAGAAATTTCTTCTCACAAAAACATCCTGGGTATCAGCATACGTAGTCTTTCTGTACATCCTTTAGAAGAGTCCACAGCAGAGCTAAAGAGAAGGCACCCAGGGTGGAACATGTGCACACTGAAAAGCAGACTCCCTAAACTCACCAGGGAGCTGCATCGCCCAACGCATGCCACGCATGGCAATTATGAAGATCCCAGTTCACACTCAAGCTACTTAATGTACCATCTGAGGTACTTTATACTTTTTCTCACCAACACTGTCTATCACTTGCTATTCCCATTGTACTGGTGGGGAAACTGAGGTGCAACATATTTGGGTGTTCTGCCCAAAGACACACAGTTAGTAAAGGCAAAGCCACGGTGTAACCCAGTCCGCTTGTCCAGCCCTCCCACGCGATCGCTGCTCTCCCACCTCTGGTTCAGCAGTCCGGCTACACTTGACTTGGGTTTGTCCCTCTTCGCTTGCACAGTCCCTTCCTCTCCTGCCTCAGCCTCAGCACCAGAGCTTTGTCCTCAGGCACTGATGCACTGCATCAGCCATCCCTCCTGAGGACATGCCCTCGTTCACACTGACCACTACAGGTCTAGAGGAACAGATAGCAGCAGCATTTCCAGGACTGGGAAAAGATACAAGGAAACATACTAGGAAAGCAGGTACTTTCTCAGTTGCCTTTAAATTGTACTACACAGGAATCTGAAATTCCAGTTACCAGAGAGGCCTCATGGAGAAGAACTTCTACAGAAGTTTACATACAGACACAAACAATGTGGTACAGCAGAGGGTACATTCTGGAGAGGAGGGTTCTGTTAGATGACAAACTTTTGTGAATTCTTTCCCTAACCTGTAAAATGGGGACACTGAATAGATCATATCAAAGGTCCCTTTCTGTTCTGAAAATTCTGTAATTCAACTTGCAGGCAAGGGAAACAAATATTTAGTAAGCACATCTCTCTGATGGCAAGCCTATCTGTTGTTTTTGCCAGCATTAAATCTTCAGAGACTGAGTATAACCAGCCCATGTGGACTGGGGTTCCCTATTCTGAGCCTTTAGAACACCGGTTTCTGGTGAGACAAGAAAAACCATTGAGAGTGTCATGGGTCCTCACATAGTGCCTATTGGTTAGTAGCAGCTGACAAAAGCATGTCAAAAAGATGTCAAGGCAGAATGACATCTCAGAAAATGGAAGGGAAAAGCAGAAAACTGTACCTGCATGCTCCAGGATCTTGTGAAAATAAGGTAACAAGGAAATCAAGTAAGAAGGATCTCTGTGCCACACCTGCACATATACTGAAAACTTCCACACATAAAACATTCTTAATAAGGTTTAAATATGAACAACAGAGTTTCCGAAAGTAAAGGGTCCCCATTTCTGTCATAAAAGGAGGGAAAAGCTGGTAAACGAAGTCGTGAAGATTAGAATGACTGGTTTAATAGCTGGTATAATGTGACCCAGACAGAAGCCATGGGTTAATGAATGTAATAGAGGGCATTCTATAAGACAGAAAAATGATGAGAATACTTAAAATTTCAGATTAAAAAAGTTAATGTTTGACGACAATGTGATTATGTATTAAAAAGTATTTGACAGTATTAGCATCATAAAAAATACCAGAATACAGACCATTGGAGCATCCTTTCGTAGAAAAACTTGGCAAAAATTACCAGAATCAACCTTATCAAAATTCTCAAAGGTAGTGAAAGATTTGCAGGAACCAGGTGAGCCAAGAGAAAGTCCACAGAAACAGTCCTGGAGAATTCCGTGGTGTTTTAACTCATCGAGGCCAACCTTCCCACCCAAAGCAGCATCAGTCTTGAAGATACTAGCCAATGTTCCCTTATGAATACTTGGTGCTAGGGAGAGCAAAGCAGACCTAATTCCCAGCAAATTGTGTTTGTTGGTTTTGACCTGTCAGGGGCTAATACAAGGGATCTATTCACAAAGAAAGTAGAAAATCTGAATAAACTCATAACAACTGAAAAGTCTGAATCAACAGTCAAAACCTTCCAGCAAAGAAAAGTCCAGGAGCAGATGGTTTCACTGATAAATTCCACCAAATATTTAAAGAATTAAAATCACTCTTTATCAAACTTTTCCAAAAATAAAGAGGAAGGAATATTTCCTAACTCCTACAACGTCATCATTACAAAGTCAGCTAAAGACATCACAGGAAAAGAAAACTATAGCACAATATCCCATATATAAGCAAAAGTTCTTAACAAAATACTAGTGCACTGATTGCAGCAGCATATTAAAGGGATTATCTCATGACCAAGTGGGATTTATCTCAGGAACACAATGAAAGTTCAACATATAAAACTTAAGATAATACACCAGATTAAGGAAATAAAGGAAATAATCCACACAAGCAACTCAACTGATCCAGCAAAAGCCAACTGACAAAGTGCAGTAGCTTTTAATAATAAAACCACTCAATAAACTAGAAACAGAAGAGGCTATCCTCAAAGTTATAAAAGGCATAAATGAAAACCCCACATCTAACATCAAACTTAATGACAAAACGCTAAAAGCTTTCTTCCTAAGATCACGAAACCATTAAGATAAAGGAAGCCCAATTTTGCCACTTCAATCAACATTGTACTGGAAGTTATAGCTAGAGCAATTAGTCAACAAAGTAAGCAAAATACATCCAAATTAGAAACAAATAAGTAAAACTATCTCTATTTACAGTAACCTGATTTTGCATGTAGAAAATTCTAAAGAATACATATACACACACACACACACACACACACACACACACACACACACATACACTGTTAGAGTGAATAAACAATTTCAAAATCAGTGTTGCAGGATATAAGACCAACTCATGAAAAATTAGTGTATTTCTATACACTAGTAATAAATAACCTGAACAGGGAATTAAAAAGAGAATTCCACTTGATAGCATAAAAATAAAATACTCAGGAATAAATTTCACCAAGTAGATGAAAGTCTTGTGTACTGAAAACTATAAAACACTGCTGAAATAAAGAAAACACAAGAATTGAAAAGGCATCTATAGGCATGTATAGGGTGTATACATACAGGATGTACAGGGTGTATCCTATATGCACATATAACACTTAATATTGATAAGATGGCAATATTATCCAAAACAATCTAAAGGTTCAATGCAGTCTTTACCAAAATCCCAAGAGCTTTTTTGCAAAAATACAAAATGCGGCCTGGAAATACATATGGAATTTCAAGGGACCCCAAACAGCCAAAACAATCTTGTAAAAGAAGAACAAATTTGGAGGTCTGAGACTTCCTGATTTGAAAACTTACTAAAAAGTACAGTAATTGAAACAGTGTACCACTGGCATAAGGACAGACATACAGATCAACAGAATAGAACTGGGAGTCCAGAAACAAACCCACATGGTGTGCGTGCTCAGTCATGTCCGACTCTTTGCAAACCCATGGACTGCAACCCACCAGGCTCCTCTGTCCATGGGATTTTTCAGGCAAGAATACAGGAGTGGGTTGCCATTTCCTTCTCTAAAACCCATATTTCTTTGGTCAATTGGTTTTAAACAAGTGTTCCAAGACCATTCAATGGGGAAAGAACAGTCTTCAACAAATTGTGCTGGGACAACTGAATACACATGGGAAAGAAAGAAATTTTACCCTTATCTTACACCACATGCAAAACGTAACTCAAAATGAACCAGATCTTAAATGTAAGGTCCATAACTATCAAACTTTTAGAAGAAAATATAGAAGTATATTTTCACAACCTCTGATTCACCAATAGTTTCTTAAATAATATTGAAAGCACAAGCAACAAAAGAAAAATATGTAAATCTGGCTTTATCAAAATGAAAAACTTGTGCATCAAAGAACATTTAACAAGAGAGATAAAAGACAAGACAAAGGTAAGAGAAAATATTTTCAAATCATGATTTTGATAAAGTTCTAGTATCCAGAATATGTATATTAAAAAGCTCTTAAATGCAACATTAAAAAGACAACCTAATTTTAAAAATTATCACAGGATTTGATAGATATTTCTCCAAAGAAGATATATAAATAGCCAGAAAGCACATGAAAAGATACTCAATATCATTACTCATTAAGAAAATACAAATACATCCTAGAAGAAATGGGGGAAGGAACAGAGGGTATATATGAAGAAATAATGGTTCAAAATTTCCAAATCTGATGAAAATCATGAGTCTACATTTTCAAGAAATTCAGTGAATTCCAGGTAAGATGAACTCAAAGACACCCACATTGAGAAACATTATAAACAAACTTTCAAGACACCAGAAAAAGAGAGAATATTGAAAGCAGCAAGATTTGCATTTCTTTAATAATTAGTGATGTTGAACATCTTCTCATGTGCTTGCTGGCCATGTGTATGACTGAACATCTTCATAAAATCTACAAACAATACATGCTGGAGAGGGTGCGGAGAAAAGGGAACCCTCTCATACTGTTCATGGGAATATAAATTGATACAGACACTGTGGAGAACAGTATGGAGGTTCCTTAAAAAACTACACATAGAACTACCACGTGACCCAGCAATCCCACTACTGAGGAAATACCCAGAGAAAATCATAATTCCCAGTGTTCACTGCAGCAATATTTACAACAGCCAGGACATGGAAACAATCCTAAATGTCCATCAAGAGAGGAATGGAAAAATAAGATGTGGTACATACATAAAATGGAATATTTTGTTGTTGGTATTCAGTTGCTAAGTCATGTCCGACTCTGCAACTCCATGGACTGCACCATGACAGGCTTCCCCATCCTTCACTGTCTGATGGAGCTTTCTCAAATTCATGTCCATTGAGTTGGTGATGTCATCTAACTGTCTCATCCTCAGCTGCCTCCTTCTCCTTTTGCCTTAAGTCTTTCATAGAGCAGGGTCTCTTCCAGTGAGTCGGCTCTTCATGTCAGATGGCCAAAGTACTGGAGCTTCAGCTTCAGCAATAGACTTTCCACTGAATATTCAGGGTTGATTTACTTTAGAACTGACTGGTTTGATCTCTTTCCAGTCCAAGGGACTCTCAAGAGTCTTCTCCAACACCACAATTCGAAAGAATCAATTCTTCAGCATTCAGCTTTCTTTAGGGTCCAACTCTCACATCCATACATGACTATTGGAGTCATGTATTGGAGCTTTGAGTATATTGACCTTTGTCAGCAAAGTGATGTCTCTGCTTTTTAATACACTATCTAGGTTTGTCATAGATTTCCTTCCAAAGAGCTAGCATCTTTTAATTTCATGGCTGCAGTCACCATCCACAGATTTTGGAGCCTAAGAAAATACAGTCTATAACTGCTTCCGCATTTTCCCCTTCTATTTGTGATGAGGAGATGGGGCCAGATGCCGTGCTTTTCATTTTTTTAATGTTGAGCCCTCATCAAGAGGCTCTTTAGTTCCTCTTCACTTTTGCCATTAGAGTGGTAGCATCTACATATCTGAGGCTGTTGATATTTCTCCCAGTAACCTTGATTCCAGCTTCCAATTCATCTAGCCCAAAATTTCGCATGATGTACTCTGCATGTAAGCTAAATAAGCAGGTGACAGTATACAGTATTGACACACTCCTTTCCCAATTTTGAACCAGTTGTTTCACGTCCAGTTTTAACTGTTGCTTGTTAATGAGCATACAGGTTTCTGAGGAGACAGGTAAGGAGTTCTGATACTTCCATCTCTTTAAGAGTTTTTCGCAGTTTTTTGTGATCCACACAGTCCAAAGGCTTTAGTATAGACAGAGAAGCAGAAGCAGATGTTTTTTCTGGAACTCCTTTGCTTTATCCACGATCAAAGGAATGTTGGCAATTTGATCTCTGGTTCCTCTGCCTTTTCTAAATACAGCTTGTACATCTGGGAGTTCTCGGTTCGTGTATTAGTGGGTCTACAATGAAGGATTTTGAGCATAACTTGGCTAGCATTTCAAATGAGTGCAATTATATGGTATTTTGATCATTCTTTGGGATTGGAATGAAAGTTGACTTTTTCCAGTCCTGTGGCCACTGTTGAGATTTCCAAATTTGCTACAATATTGACTGCAACACTTTAACAGCATCATCTTTTAGAATTTTAAATAGCTCATCTGGAATTCCATCACTTCCACTAGCTTTGTTTGTAGTAATGCTTTGTAAAGTCCACTTGACTTCACACTCCAGGGTGTGTGGCTCTACGTAAGTGATCACAACATCATGGTTATCTGGTTCATTAAGACCTTTTTTGTAGAGTTATACTGTGTATTCTTGCCACCTCTTTTTAATTTCTTCTGCTTATGTTAGGTCCTTATCATTTTTGTCCTTTATTGTGCCTATCCTTTCATGAAATGTTCCCTCGTTTTCTTCAACTTTCTTGAAGGGACATCTAGTGTTTCCCGTTCTATTGTTTTCCTCTATTTCTCTGCATTGTTCACTTAAGAAGGCTTTCTTATCTTTCTTTCACTGTTGATCTCTGGAGCTCTGCCTTCAGTTGAGTATATCTTTCCCTTTCTTCCTTGCCTTTCCCTTATTTTCTTTCCTCAGTTACATGTAAAGCCTCCTCAGACAACTACTTTGCCTTCTTAAATTTCTTTTTCTTTGGGATGGCTTTGGTCACTGCCTCCCATACAATGTTACAAACCTCCATCCATAGTTCTTCAGGCACTCTGCCTAACAGATCTAATATCATGAATCTGTTCATCACCTCCACTGTGTAACCATAAGCTGTTTGATTGATGTCATATCTTCATGGCCTAATGGTTTTCCTTACTTTGTTCAATTTAAGACTGAATTTTATAATAAGGAGCTCATGATCTGAACCACAGTCAGTTCCAGGTTTTTAGTTTGCTGACTGTATAGAACTCCTCCATCTTTGGCTACAAAGGACATAGTCAATCTGATTTTAATATGGGATATTAGTCATAAAAGGAACAAAATTGGATCATTTGTAGAGACATAGATGGACCTAGAAACTGTCATAGAGAGTGAAGCAAGTTAGAAAGAAAAAACAAATATTGTATATTAATATATATGTGGAATCTGAAAAAAAAATGGTAGAGATGATCTTACAGAAATAGAGACACAGACATAGAGAGAACAAATGTATGGAAACCAAGGAGGATAGAGGGAGTAGTGGATGAATTGGGAGACTGGGGTAAACATATATAAACTATTGATATTATGTATAAAAAAGATAACTAATAAGACTCTACTGTATAGCACAGGGAATTCTACTCAATGCTCCGTGGTGACCTACATGAGAAGGAACCACAGAACAGATTAGAGAAATGTATACAGAGCTGATTCATTTTGCTGTTAAGTAGAAATTAACACAACACTGTAAAACAACTATACACTAGTAAAAAATAATTTTAAAAAAAAGCAAGACAAAAGTGATATCATCACACATAAAGCATCCTCAATGAGATTACCACATTTCTTAACAGAAACTTTGGAGGCCAGAGGTAATGTGTTAATACAGTCAAAGTGCTAGAAGAAAATAACTGTTAAGAAAGAATTCTGTATCTGGTAAACCTGTCTCTCCAAAGTGATCAAGAATGCACTTAAAACTAATACAGGAGTAGTATGTCAATTATATATCAATAAACTGAGGAAAAAACATGAGGGGAAAATCAAAATTTTCCCAAATAAACACAAGTTGAGGGAGTTTGCTACCTTTAGACCTGGCTATAGGAAATGCTCACAGGAGTCCCGAAAGGTAAAATGAAAAGACAGTACACAGTAACTTGAAGTTGTATAAATACACATCTCAACAAAGGCAAATAAATGGACAATTGTTATATAAAGAATAAAAAGTTGTGAATAAAGTGTAAAGGAGTAAATTTTTGCATTCTACTGACAATAAGCAGATATAAATTCAAATTAGAGTATTATAACTTTAGGATGTTACCTGTAATCATCAAGATAACTAAAAACAAAATAGCTATAGAATATACACAAAAAGAGATGAGAAAGTAATTTAAACATTTCAGTAGGAAAAAAATAAACTAAAAACACAAAGAAAAACAGTAATGAAGAAAATGAGGGTCAAAAGAGCTACAGGAAACAAGTAGCAAAGTGACAGAAGTAAATTCCTCCCTATCAGTAGTTACTTTAAATGCAAATCAAAAAAAATAATAAAATAAATGCAAATCAGTAGCTACTTTAAACTCAACAAGAGACAGAGACTGCCAAAATGAGTAAACACCTCACTCAACTATACGCTATCTCTAAGAGATGCACTTGTACAAAGACACAAGTAGATTGAAAGTGAAAAGATGGAAAAAGTATTATATACAAAACATAAACAAAAGAGAGTAGGGGTGGCTATACTAACATCAGACCAAACATTAAGTCAAAACAGATTATAAGAGGCAAGGAAGGACATTGTACATTAAATAAAAATTTTAATAAAGAAAGGTGATATAACCATTTATGCACCTAGTAACAGACCATAAAAATACTTGAAACAAAAACTAATAGAATGAAAGAGAGAAGTAGAGTTTTAGAATAATAGTTGGGCACTTCAAATCCACTCACAATAATGGATAGAATAATTAGAGAGAAGGTAAGGAAGAAAGCAGAACACAGGACTTAAAAAACACATTAACCCACCTTCATCTGACAGACATACACAGACGCCTCTGCACAATGACACCAGCAGTGTACACATTCTTCTCAAGGACGCGCAAGACGTTTGCAAGGATACACTTGATGTTAGACCATAACCAAGTATCAGTAGATTTAAAAAAGATAACTATCATACATAATAGCATCTCCAGGCACAGCGGAATGAAATTTCAAATCAAGAACAGAAAAAAATGAAAAAAATTCACAAAATTGTAAAAATTAAATAACGCACTTTAAAACAACCAGTGGAGAAGGGGACAGTCCCCAGATGGCAGAGGAACAGGATGGGGAGACCACCTTCTCCCTCCCAAATATATCATGTGCATGTGGAGCAACTCCCACAGAACAAATTCTGAATGCTGGCCGAGGACCCCAGATGTCCGGAAAGGCAAACCAATCTCCTAGGAATGAGATAGGGCAAAAAATAAAGACAAAAAAAGGGAGACATAGGATTTGGGGATGGGGATCTGTCCTGTGAAGGGAGTCATGGAGGAGAAGCTTCCACACAATAGGAACTCCTCTCACAAGCAGGCTCAGTGCGAAGCTTAGGAAGCTCAGAGGGAAGCACAACCGAGAAAATTCACCCCAGAGATCATGCCGAATGGCAGTTACCAGCGGGAACTGGCTCATATGCTGGGGTCTGCCCCCAGTGAGTGGGAGCTGGGTATGCTGGCTCGGGCTGTGTCACGGGTCCTCAGGGAAAGGACCGGGGTTGAATGCCGGAACATTCTGAGGTAGCTATACAACACAGCACAGGCAGAATGGGGAAAACCATGGAATCACCAGAGAAACAACGGAACATTCCTGCAGGAAGGTTCTAACGCCGCACTCTGAGCCCAGGCACGCTCACAGAACAAAGAATCATGACCTAGCAAATATCAAAGAGGGTCAAGCTGGCTGCCACCTATGGTCCCAGAGGCAGAGAAGCAGGCATGCAACAGCCAGAGATGGAAGGCAAGCAGCCACTGCAGTGCCAGCCCCAGAGACAGCGTCTGCCCCTAAAATCTGAGTGGATGGCCCACAGTCTCACCCACGTCTTCCTGGGATCATGGACAGCCCAGCTCTGCCAGGAGAGTCACAGCCTGAGTCCAGCTACCCTGGGGAGACGCATGCCCACCTGGGGCTGTGCCTTCACAGCTCACCAGGAGCCCGAGCAGCTTGGCCCTGCAACCATGTGTGGTCCAGCCACTGAGGGCACCCCACACATGCCAGCGGCACTTGCAATGTCCCTCTCTCTCCACAACACAGTTGAGCAAGTGAGCCCAAATGAGAGGCCACTCTCTCCCCTCTCGTGTCAGGGCAGAGATCAGACACTGAAGAAAAACTAGGAAGCAGAGGCGGGCCAGGTGAGCAGAGCAATGAAGGGGGAGCTTCTCTGGAAGTGGCAGGTGCAACAGAATAAAATCCTTCCGTTAAACTGAGATTGTGTACTTTAGGAGCAACTGTAGACTTTGAGAAGAAGTGCAAGCCAGAGCAAGGGAATATCTATAACTGAACTGATTCCACACTGCACACAACAGGTCCAGACACCTTCCTAGATATATTGGAGGACCTTCTGAGTAGGCAACTCAACTGAAGCAGGAAAATGGAGGGATCACATGAACATTCATCACATTATGACCATATAGAGATATACTTCCTGCCTCCTATAAAAGTTTTCTTTATTATTTTTTTAATTTTTTTATTACTTTTTAATTTAAATTTTTTATTATTTTTTTCTTTTTTTCTACCTTCCCTTCTTTTTTCTTTATTCCTTCATACTATACTAGCATACTTCATTACTCCGTTAATTTTTCATCTTGCTGCCTACTCTTACCTTTCTAAAAAACCTTTTTTTAAAAATAAATTTCATATTTTTGTTTCTGTTTTTTTTTAATATTGTACTTTTGAGAGTCTAATTTTTATTCCAGGTTTTTGCTTTTTGATCTTTTGTTGTTAATTTTGTATCTTTGAAACTCTAATTTTTAGTATCTATTTTACTTAGGGATGTGATTATTGAATTGATTGCTCTCTTCTCTCTTGATTCTCCTTTTTCCCCTCCTGTCATCTCTTTCTCCTTCTTGCTTCTTCTCTTCTCTACATAACTCTGTGAATCTTTCTGGGTGTTTCTGGCTGTGGAGAGTTGCTTCACAATTAACCTGGGGGTTTTGCCTTCGGTACTGTGTGAGCAGAGAAGTCTTCATGCTACTGTAAGAGGTCAGGACTGAAATCTAGAGGCAAGTGGCTCAAATCCAGGTTTTGGACCATCAGAAAATTCTTGACCCCAGGGAACATTAAAAGATGAAAGCCCACCCCAAAGCCTCCATACCTACACTGAGACCAAGCTTCACTCAAGAGCCAGCAAGCAATGCAAGACATTCCACGTCAATTCTTTAGCAAAACAGGTAACCCTGCACATTAGTAAAGAAGCTGCCCAAAGTCATACCAAACCCACAGACACTCCAAAACTCACTAATGGACACTGCTCTGCCCTCCAGAGAGATAATAGTGGAAATAAATGACTCAGAACCGGAATAAAGAAAAAAAAGAATAAAAAGAAATGATGACAGCCTAAGAGACAGAGACCTCTGGGGCAATGTTAAGTGGCCAACATTCGAATCAAAGGCATCCCAGAGGAAGAAGACAAAAGGAAATAACAGAAGAAAATATCTGAAGAGATAGTAGTTAAAAATTTCCCTAAGATGGGAAGGAAATAGCCACCCAAGTCCAAGAACCCCAGAGAGTCCCATACAGGATAAACCCAAGGAGAAACACACCAAGACACATATTAATCAAACTAATAAAAATTAAACACAAAGAAAAAATATGGAAAGCAGCAAGGGAAAAGCAACAAATAACATACAAGAGGATTCACCATAAGGATAACAGCTGATCTTTCAACACTAACTCTGAAGGCCAGAGGGAACGGCAGGATATAAAGTGATAGAAGGGGAAAGCCTATAACCAAGATTACTCTAACCAGCTAACACCTATCCTGCTCAAACTCTTTCAAAAAAACTGCAGATGAAGGCAAACTCCCAAACTCATTACAAGGCCACCATCAACTTGGTACCAAAAACAATGATGCCACAAAAAAAGAAAATTACAGGCCAATGTCACTGATGAACATGGATGCAAAATCCTCAACAAAATTCTAACAACAGAATCCAACAACATATTAAAAAGATCATACATTATTATCAAGTGGGCTTTTGCACCAGGATGCAAGAATTCCTCAGTATACATAAATCAATCAATGAGATACATCATATTAACAAACTGAAAGATAAAAACCATCTGATTATTTCAACAGATGCAGAGAAAGCATTTGACAAAATTTAACACCCATTTATGATTAAAAACTCTCCAGAAACTAGGCATAGAAGGAACATACCTCAATATAATAAAAGTCATATATGACAGACCCAGAGTAAACATCATCATTAATGGCAAAAAAAAGAATGCATTTTCTCTAATATCAGAAATAGGACAAAGGTGCTCACTCTGCTGCTGCTGCTGCTGCTGCTGCTGCTGCTGCTGCTACGTCACTTCAGTTGTGTCCATTCTGTGTGACCCCGTAGACAGCAGCCCACCAGGCTCCCCCGTCTCTGGGATTCCCCAGGCAAGAACACTGGAGTGGGTTGCCATTTCCTTCTCCAATGCATGAAAGGTGCTCACTCTAACTGCTACTATTCAACATAGTTTTGGAAGTCCTAGCCATAGTAATCAGAGGAGAAAAAGAAATAAGAGGAAGCCAGATTAGAAAAGAAGAAATAAAGCTCTCTCTGCAGATGACATGATTCTCTACACAGAAAACCCTAAAGATGCCACCAGAAAATTACTAGAGCTAATAAATGAATACAGTAAAGTTGTGATATATTAATTAATTAATATACAGAAATTCTTTGCATTCCCATAAACTAACAATGAAAAAAACAGAAAGAAATGAAGGAAACAATTGCATTCTCCATTGCAACAAAAAGAATAAAACATTTAGGAATAAATTTAGCTAAAGCAATAAAAGATCTGTACACAGAAAACTATAAAACACTAATGAAAGAAATCAAACATGACACAGATAGATGGAGCAATCTATCATATTCTTGGATTGGAAGAATCAATATTGTGAAAATAACTATACTACCCTAAGCACTCTATATATTCAACACAATCCTTATCAAACTACCAAAGGTATTTTTCACAGAACTAGAACAAATAATTTCACAATTTGTATAGAAACACAAAAGACCCCAAATAGCCAAAGTAATCTTGAGAAAGAAGAAGGGAACTGGAGGAATTAATCTTCCTGACTTCAGACTATACTACAAAGCTATAGTCATCAAGACAATATGGTACTGGCACGAAAACAGAAATGTAGATCAATGGAACAAAACAGAAAGGCCCGAGATAAATCCATGCACTGCTGGATACATTTTCTTTGACAAAGGAGGCAAGAAATATACAATGGAGAAAAAGTTTCCTCAACAAGTTTTGTTGGGGAAACATCAACTATGCATAAAAGAATGAAACCAGAACACTTTGTAACACCATATCCAAGAATAAACTCAAAATGAATTAAATACCTAAATGTAAGAGCATAAAATATAAAACATGAGCCTTGTAGCACTCCCCTTGCCCCCAAAAAAGGAGCAGAACAATAACTGAACAAAAATTTTTTAAAAATCAGAACACTAACAGATGTATTAGAAAAAATAAAGATGTAGATGAAACAACTGAGAGGTAAAACAGAAACAACGGTGATTTCAAAAAACCCAGAGAAGACTCAGGGTTGTGGCTTAGGTGGAGGCGGGTTTAGGCGGGGTTTAGGCCTATGCTCAGGACACAGGCATCCCGAAAAGGCCCTGGAGGGTTGGGGGCCTGGGGCTTAGGGTCAGCATGGGCTGAGGGGCCCCAGAGTTTCTCTGGCCTCCTTGGAGAATGTAGGATCAGGTCCAGGCCTGGCATGCTAGCTGAGCTCCTCCCCTCCCCTATCCTCTGATCCCCCAAAGTTCCCTTCCCGTTGGCCTCTACTTTTTCTCTGAAAAAAACTATCAGGTTGGTGCAAATGTAACTGTGGTTTTGGACCCTGAATTTTAAATCATTATAACTAGGCTGTTACACTGTATTAATTAAAATAGGAACCATCACAATCAACACATTTTTGCCAATGAAAAATAAGTTTGTTTATTCCTATAGTGTATAAATCCGTGCTTGGGGATTTGATGAACTCTTGGAAAGCATTTTCTGCCTCCTGCTGGTTGTGGAAATGTTTTCCCTGCAAAAAGATTTTGAGATGCTTGAAGGAAGTGGTAGTCCACTGGCGAGAGGTCGGGTGAATATGGCAGATGAGACAAAATTTTGGAGCCCAATTCATTCAACTTTTGAAGTGTTGGTTGGGTGATGTGTGGTTGGGCACTGTCATGGAGAAAAATTGGGCCCATTCTGTTGACCAATGCCGGCTGCAGGCATTGCACTTTTTAGTGCCTCTCATCGACTTGCTGAGCACACTTGTTATACAATGGTCTCGCTGGAATTCAGAAACCTGCAGTGGATCAGACTGGCAGCAGACCACCAAACAGTGACCATGACTTTTTTCTGGTGCAAGTTTGGCTTTGGGAAGTGCTTTGGAGCTTCTTTTCAGTCCAACAACTGATCAAGCCACGGCTGGCTGTCATATAAAATCCACTTTTTTGTCAGATTTCACAATTTGATTGAGAAATGGTTTGGTGTTGTGCAGAATAAGAGAAGATAGCACTTCAAAACAATGATTTTTAAAGGTTTTATTGAGCTTTTGCATCTTTACAATTTGCTTCAAATCGAAATGACTGTAGAACGGTTGACAATAAGTTCTTGGGCAGCATCTTGTGTAGTTCTAAGAGGATCAGCTTTGATGATGGCTCTCAACTGTTGTTGTCAACTTCTAATGGCCGGCCACTAAGCTCCTCATCTTCAAGGCTCTCTTCTCCTTTGTAAAACTTCTTGAATCACCCTGAACTGTACATTTGTTAGTAGTTCCTGGGGCAAATATGTTACTGACATTGCAAGTTGTCTCCCTGCTTTACAACCAATTTTGAACTTGAATAAAAAAATAGCTTGTATTTGCTCTTTGTCTAACATCATTTCTATAGCCTAAAATAAATATAAATTAAGTAATAATTCATTCAAAAAAACATAAAGAGAAATGTTCATTAAAATGATGTATAACATAACCGCATTTCACAATGTAAAAAGACAAATATATATAAGGGATTAGATCTGATAGACACAGTGCCTGAAGAACTACGGATGGATGTTCGTAACACTGTACAGACGGTGGTGATAAAAACTATTCCCAAGAAAAGGATATGCAAAAGGCAAAATGGTTGGTTGAGGAGGTCTTACAAATAGCTGAGAAAAGAAGAGAAGCAAAAGGCAAAGGGGAAAAGGAAAGATATACCCATCTGAAGGCAATGTCCCAAAGTAAAACAAGGAGAGATAAAAAAGCCTTCTTAACTGAACAGTGGAAAAGAAATAGAGGAAAACAATAGAATAGGAAACACTAGAGATCTCTTCAAGAAAATTGGAGATACCAAGGGAGCATTTCATGCAAAGATGGGCTCGATAAAGGACAGAAACAGTGTGTATCTAACAGAAGCAGAAGATACTAAGAAGAGGTGGTAAGAGTACACAGAGCTACACAAAAAAAGTTCTTAGTGATCCGGAAGACCACACTGGTGTGGTCACTCACCTAGAGCCAGAAAACCTGGAGTGTGAAGTCAAGTGGACCTTAGGAAGCATTACTATGAACAAAGCTAGTGGAGGTGATGGAATTCCAGTCGAGCTCTTTCAAATCCTGAAAGATGATGCTGTGAAAGTGCTGCACTCAATATGCCAGTGAATTAGGAAAACTCAGCAGTGACCACAGGACTGGAAAAGGTTGGTTTTCATTCCAATCCCAAAGAAAGGCAATGAGAAAGAATGTTCAAAACTACCAAACAATTGCACTCATTTTACATGCTAGCAAGGTAATGCTCAAAATCCTCCTAGCTAGCATTCAACAGTATACAAACCAAGAATTTCCAGATATACAAGCTGAATTTTAAAAAGCCAGATAAACCAGAGATCAGATTGCCAACATCCAGTGGATCACAGAAAAAGCAAGAGAATTCCAGAAAATCACCTATTTCTGCTTCACTGACTACACTAAATCCTTTGACTGTGTGGATCAAAACAAACGGAAAATTTCTTAAAGAGATGGGAATACCAGACCACCTTACCTGCCTCCTAAGAAACCTGTATGCAGGTCAGGAAGCAACAATTAGAACTGGACATGGAACAACAGACTGGTTCAAAATTGGAAAAGGAGTACATCAAAGCTGTATATTGTCACCCTGCTTATTTTACTGATATGGGGAGTACATCATGAGAAACGCTGGGCTGGATGAAGCACAAGCTGGAATAAAGATTGCTGGGAGAAATATTAATAAACACCCTTATGGCAGAAAGCAAAGAGGAACTAAAGAGACTCTTGATGAAGGTGAAAGAGGAATGAAAATGTCAGCTTAAATTTTATCATTCAAAAAATGAAGATCATGGCATCTTGTCCCATCACTTCATAGCAAATAGATGGGGAAACAGTGGAAACAGTGGAAACAGTGGCAGACTTTATTTTCTTGGGCTCCAAAATCATGTGGACAGTGATAGCAGCCATGAAATTAGTAGATGCTTGCTCCTTGGAAGAAAAGCTATGGCAAAACTAGACTAAAACTGGTGTATTAAAATGCAGAGATATCACTTTCTTGACAAAGCTCCATCTAGTCAAAGCTTTTGTTTTTCCAGTAGTCATGTATGGACATGAGAGTTGGACCATGAAGAAAGGTGAGCAATGAAGAACTGATGCTTTCAAACCATGGTGTTGGAGAAGGCTCTTGAGAGTCCCCTGAACAGTAAGGAAATCAAACAGTCAGTCTTAAAGGAAATCAACCTTGAATATTCATCGAAAGGATTGATACTGAAGCTGAAGCTCCAATACTTTGGCCACCTGATGTGAAGAGTTGACTTACTGGAAAAGACCCTGATGCTGAGAAAGACTGAGGGCAGGAGAAGAAGGGGGCAATAAAGGATGAGATGGTTGGATGGCATCATTGACTCAATGGAGCAAATTCAGGGAGATAGCAAAGGACAGGGAAGCCTGGTGTGCTGCAGTCCATGGGGTCACATAGAGTTGGACATGACTAAGCAATTGAAAAACAACAAATATACTGGCAAATTATTTTTGACATGGGTTTTAAGATGATAAATGGAGAAAGGACAGTAAATCAGCTTGTGTCCTGCCCCCACGCCCACCTCACAAGCCCTCCAGTCTGTTCATCAGCCTTCACTGCCCCGGACCCCACTTGGACATAATTTTCCCCCTTCTGAAGTGGAATTCAGGGCCTCTCTCCACTGAGTCCTCTTTAACCACATGCCCCACTCTCTCTCTCCATGCTGTATTGCAGGATACAAGTGTCTGCTCCTCTCCTGTCCTGCACACTGCACCCCACATGGCCAGGGGAAAATCCCCTCCCTCAGCAGACCCCCACCACCCACCTGCCCACGGAACATCTTTCCTTCTAGACGGGGCACACTGTGTCTTCTCTCAGGTCTTTGCCTGGGCCCTGGAGGCCCTGGGATGGGGGTGGATCCTCTAACCATGTCTGTCCTGCTCCCTTTCCCTTTCCCCCACTTGCATGAGTCTCCTTGCTGCTATAGAACTTTCCAGAGTTCTGCCTCTGAAAACTGTTCCCCACTGGAATGCCATTTTTTTTAAGAGTCACACAGCTGCCCCTCTCCACTCTCACACACACACATCTCATAGACAGACACATGCATATGCTCACAAGCACACACACAAGCACATTTGCACAAAGACAATCACATACAGAGACACAGCAGGCCCTCCTTATTCCTCTTCCCTGCTTTACTTTTCTGCATAGAATTTATCACCATTTGTCAAATTATATGCTTGTTTTTCTTTGTAACTGCCTCATCCCACACCTTGGAATATAAGATCCCAGAGCACAACGAGATTGTTTACTCATGGCTATGTTCCCAGCACCCCTGGGGGGTGTTTAGTACAACTAGGTCTCCAGTAAATATTTATTGAGTAAATACACACCACAGAGCTCAGAATAAAAGAATTCTGGCCCAGGTCACAAAGTGCTGAGGCTGGGATGTGACCAGGTATCTTTGACCTCAGTCTGCAGAGTCCAACTCTCACCATAGCAAGGTCTCATGCCTGATGTCCACTCTGCTCCACTGAACTGCAGCTTCACCTGGGGTCAAATGTAAATGTGTTTAACCCCAGCTGTGTCACTCGGGTGAGAGGTGTCTGAGGCTACCTAAGCTGTGTCTGCCACAAACAGCCTGGAGGTGCCATGGGAGCAGCTGGAGGACCCGGTGCTCCTGTTGGGCCACACATCCATGGCAATGGCTCAGCCACCTGCTAGCTTCCTTGGGCCTGTGGACTCTCTCTGGGAATGGAGGCTCTGGCTTCCTGAAGCGGTGGAAGGTCCCCAGGGCCTCCATCTGTCCTGGATACCTGGGTCTGGACAGAAATCTGCAGGGATGGTGTGGAAACAAGTATGTCGGTCAAACAGCCCTGAGAACCCAGCACAGACCTGGGGGCCCCCAGAGGCCCAACACAGCAACAAGAGGCCTATGCAAAGGTTGCATGCTAAATATGTCAAAAATAAATCAGCAAATCCAGATAAACCTCAGTATCTTTTTCATGCTTTGCTTAGGAAGTAGCGATTTAAATTGTCCATTAAGAAGGTATTTATCTGCCAAAAAACTTGAATGTATATATGAAAAAGCTGTTAATATAACAGTATAATGTTTGTTAAATCACTTTTCATGTTAAAACATACTACATTTTTCAATACCTTTCCATTGTACAGGACTTTCCAATATGAAACATGCTTTTACACAGATTATTTCTGATTTCAGTAAATCCGGGTGAGACTGACAAGGTCATTACTGCCCACATTCTCAGAGAAAGAAGCAGGGCCTTGAGCTCAGTTCATTCATGATGCCTGTCCAGGCCTCAGTCTAGTGCTGACATCTGACCAGCCCTGCGGAGCTCTGCCCTGCCCCACCCCCAACAGGAGCCCACTGCACTTTGGATTGGGAGGGGGGGGTCCTCCCACCACAGGGGGCACCCTCTCTCCACTCCCCCAACAGGAAGCATTTCATAAAGTGTGGCCTAGAGTGGCGACCAGCATTGACAGGTCCACAAACATTCATTTATCCGACTCCCCACCCCCATGATCTTTATGGAAAAAAGGGAACTGTCAAAATTCCAAAAGTTTCAGTAATGGCATTGCATCCTTAAAATTTTGTTAAGAAGGTATACTCATGTCAAGTGTTCTTATCACAGTAAAAGAAAATTTTCAAAGAATTAGAGGATGAAAAACTGAGAAAACAATCAGCTGTTAGTTTGAATGATGCTATTTTGGACTGCAAAGAGATCAAACCAGTCAATCCTAAAAGAAATTGACCCTGAATATTCATTGGAAGGACTGATGCTAAAGCTGAAGCTCCAGTACTCGGGCCACCTGATGTGAAGGGTCAACACACTGGGAAAGACCCTGATGCTGGGAAAGATTGAGGGCAGGAGGAGAAGGGGTGGCGGAGGATGAGATGGTTAGATAGCATCACTGACTCAATGAATATGAATTTGAGCAAACTCCGGGGGATAGTGGAGGGCAGAGGAGTCTGGCAAGGTACCGTCCACAGGATTGCAAAGAATTGGGCACAGTTTAGTGACTGAACAACAACAATAACAATAACCATTTAGAGTTAGTTTTAAGCTCTTCCATAAAATGTTTATTGTTGGTGACTCTACAGTGCATGAGTCACTATATTCCATCTCAAAAGCATCATATATTCAAAGAGTATAATTTTTAACTTTAGATTTGTAAGAGGAGAGTAAGTTGTAAAGTTTACACATGATAGGAAGGCCTTTCACTGTTAATATGCCAGGCACAAAAATAAACCAAAGATTTCTATTATATATTCAAATTAATATTTTAAAATTAACTGAGGCTTGCTGCCACTCCCACTAATATATACACATAAATGCTCCCTTACTCCATCTCTCCCTATTGTACATAATTTTTAAAAACTGTCACTAATCATTACATTAGCAGACTCTAAGTTAAATGGATAGTATCCAGTGCTTGCAAGTGGGAAAAAAAAAAAAAAAGCAACCTTGTATTGATGCTAGTAATTTGGGACAAGATTTTAAGCTTTTGTTTAAATGAACTTTGGCAATAACTATGCAAATTAAGGGATTCCCAGATGGCACTAGTAGTAAGCAACCCACCTGCCAATGCAGGAAATGCAGGTTCAATCCCTGAGTTGATTGAAGATCCCCTGGAGGACGGCATGACAACCCACTTCAGTATTTTTGCCTAGAGAATCTCATGGACAGAGGAGCCTGGTAGGTTACAGTCTATAGGATCACAAAGAATAGGACATGACTAAAGCAACTTAGCACACACACACACACAAATTAAACCTAGAGAATAGACCTAGAGAAAAGCAACTTCTTTTCAACTAATTTGTTTAGGGAAAAACTAGAGACACCATCAAGAGCATACTGGTTAAAAAATAGGCCATGGAGCCACAATGAGGAATATTTTTCACCAATTAAATACAATGGAGCACATCTATTAACTTTATGTAAAAGGTGATCTATTATTCTTACAACAAAATGAGGTTTAAAAATCAAACCAAATGAGGTTTTGGTGCAAAAAAAATTACAGAAAACAAAATTACCACTGAGAGATGCAGCATCCCACTCACCTCCAAATTCTCCTTCTCAGAATCATGTGATACTGACCAGCAAATCAGCCTGGAAATAAAATATTTACTTGCCTTCTCATGCAGCGTGTCCTGCTCTCATTCAATCCTGCACCTATGAAGTACGCAATAACTTTGAAGTAGTTCTCAACATGCAGCACATCTGTGAATTGCTCAGAGAGCCCCTTTGCTGTGAAAGAGACCCAAGTGCTGCCTAGTCAGACAGACAATTAGAAAACACCAACATCAAAACAAGAATCACATTCTATGGTAACCCTGTTTGCTCAGGAAGCAAAGGAATGAGCTCTTCGGAGTAAGGCCCTCTCCTTGAAATGGCTCAGGCTTTGTGACTTGACCAGTGATGGACAGAGCTGCTTATTTAGTTCAGCTGTAACTAGTTTAGTGTCTGTTCCATAAAACCAAAGCTTTTTTGCCCATGTGTATACAATTTGTTAACTAATTATTTGATTTCCACGATCTAAAACAGACACAACGATCTGACTGACTGATAAGCAATTATCGGTATACCTTAAACTTCTCAGAAGTTTCCCTGACTCTGGCACCCCCAGGCCCAGGCTAATCTAAAGGGCTTTCACGTTTACTGTTGTACTAGTGCCCTGTCTTCTAAGTATCTCCTGACTTTTCTCACTACAAAAACTCCTTGGGTTAAAGATGGAGATAGTCTCTATTATACCCCGAAGTTGTATGGCAGTGCCAGAGCAGAACAGACATAGATTCCCATTCGGAAAGGATGTAGAAGGCATCTGACAATGCATTGGAGACATGGACATTCAGGGTCATTCCCTGTATTTTGTGTTACCTACAGACAGTGAATGAGAAACATGCATGGGAAACTAAGAAAAAAAATAGAAGTTGCAAGAAAAGGTCTAAGAGAGACACAAAAGACTGCACGAATCCAGAGACATTGAGGGTATTGGAGACAGGCTTAAGGACAAGGCAGCACTTGGATTTGCACAAAAGAATGAGCATTTTCAGGGAGACTGGCATACTTGGATGGGTTTTGAGGGGAGCATCAACAGAGTGGCTGAGGCAAGACAGGGTGGGCTAGATAAAACATGGTCCTGCTAGGATCCAGGGTCCTCATGCAGTTAGGGACAGAAGCTTAATTAATCTCTCCACTGCCCCCCTAGCTCAGAAACCCAGTCAGCCTTGACTCAGAAATCCCACATTCTCTTTGCCTGTGGACAGTGTAATGTACAAATCATTAAGTAGATTCGTGATGGTGTACAGAAAAATGTCAGCAGTTTACTTTCACACCATGTTTTTAAAAGCAAGGCTTGTTGTATAAATACAATGTAGAAACTCTAGAAAACAAACATTTTCAGAGCTTTAAAGCACCTTTGTTCCACATCCACAGTGAAATGACACTGCACACAGAGCCTGAAACTTGTGACGCCACTTGGAAAGCATGCATAGCTAGACTCCGATATGTGTTTGGGGGAGACTTCCCTGGTGGCTCAGATGGTAAAGCGTACGCTTATAATGCGGAAGACCCGGGTTCAATCCCTGGGTCAGGAAGATCCTCTGGAGAAGGAAATGGCAACCCATTCCAGTACTCTTGCCTGGAAAATCCCCTGGACGGAGGAGCATGGTAGGCTACATACAGTCCATGTGGTCGCAGAATCGGACACGACTGAGTGACATCACTCACCCTTGCTGAGGCCATGCTTGTTTGCTTTTGCATTTAACTGAAAGCATTTGGAAGTGACAAAACTTTCTTTTAAAAATAATCAATAGGTCTTTTTTTCAGTAATCAAATTTTGCCATCAGTCAGTTCAGATGACTAAAATTTTTATTTAGCCTCCGTTGTGAATAAAAGCAAAAAAAAAAAAAAAATGATCTTGGCCTTTGTTGATGGGGGTTAGCTTGCTTGCCTACAAGTGCTATTTTAGTAATGGAAACTGTCTTTTATTTTTCCCTGCCTCATTTACGTTATGCTAAGCCAGCTTGTAATTTCCCATTAAAAACATGAAAGATTACTCAGCCATAAATAGGAACAACTTTGAGTCAGTTCTAATGAGGTGAATGAACCTAAAACCTATTATATAGAGTGAAGTGAGTCAGAAAGAGAAAGATAAATACCTTATTCTAACAGTTATATATGGAATCTAGAAAAATGGTACTGAAGAATTTATTTACAGGGCAACAATGGAGAAACAGAGAGACAATAGACTTATGGACATGGGGAGAGGGGAGGAGAGGGTGAGATGTATGGAGAGAGTAACATGGAAACTTACATTACCATATGTAAAACAGATAGTCAATGGGAATTTGCTGCATGTCTCAGGAAACTCAAACAGGGGCTCTGTACCAACCTAGAGGGGTGGGATGGGGAGGGAGATGGGAGGGAAGTTCAAAGGGAGGGGACATATGTATACCTATGGCTGATTCATGTTGAGGTTTGACAGAAAACAAAATTCTGTAAAGCAATTATCCTTCAATAAAAAAATAAATTAATTTTAAAAGCCATGAAACATATACCTTATATAATTTAAATTCATTTGACCACTTCCTTATAAAATACCATGATAAAAACTAAATTACACTATAGATGCACGCAAAGGCTTTCTAAAACACAGAAAAGGGTTTCTGGGGAAAACCTTCAGCACTGAGAACCCTGCAGGATGCGCAGAGGTCAGGGCGCTGGCTGGGACTCTGGCTGACGAGGCAGGGCATGCTGCGAGCCGGTGCTGCTGGGGCGGGCTCTCCCCAGCTCACCATAGTCCCTAAGGGTCTTCATTCACCAAGCCAGGGGCCTACAGAAGCCTTACTGCAGAGAACTTTAAAAGGCATCTCACAGTTTCTGAGAGTCATCTCTCATCCTTCTGTTTGCAAGCTAAATAAGCTTTCTTGATCCTTTCCACACAAGTCACATGTTCTGCCAACCATCTAATGATGCCATGGGTTTCCTGCAGTCTTAAATTCTCTGTGACATCCTTCCTCAGTCACAGGAATGAGAAGCAAGCCCAGCCCTTGCGTTAGTGGTTCTGAATCAGGTTACACCAAACGCAGTGCACCTAATCATCTGGATTCCTCCAAAAACATTTCTGATCTGAAACCCTATCAACAGTTTTCTGTTCTAATATTTTGAAAATTCAATTAAGAGTCTGATGAATGTCATATAAGCTCATGTATTTCACCAAATAAATAAAAGATTATACATTGAAGGTGTCTGAGTTCATTCTTCCCTATGCCTGTGTCTTCATTTCCTTTGTCTAAACCAGAATAGTGGCTTAGACCTCCTCAGACAACTGTGCAGGCTGCCAGATCAGAAGCCAAATGTCCCATAACTTACTTTTCAGAAGTCTTCTCATGCCTGATACCACCCACCATAGAAAGGGAGTAGATTGCTTCTGTCATTTCTGGCAAAGAACATGGCAGCAGGTATAAGGATCATATCCAGATTCAGCCATACAGAGAATCTTCATAATGAGAGGAAAAACAACGCTTCTCATGATGACAGCTAGGTATTTTATCTGTAATTTGGTATGACTCTTTTCCTTGCCTCAAAACTAAAAATTCACTAGAATGTGTTCAGATAAAGGCTATAACTTATGCAAATTCTGGGTTCCAAAGAGAACTCTCACTGAGGATTAAAACTCAATTCAAGCAAAAGGGCCCAGTAAATAGCCACTGGAGGGATCTGCCATACCAGCCAATACAGCTCCCAAAGCCTTTTCTTTAATATTAAAAATCTATTTAATACTCATGTGGTCAAGCCATGAACATTCAAAGTACGTCTCCCCCAGTGAGTGGGGTCAGCCGTAAGCAGATGGGCTCAGTTACAAGCTATTAGACACTGACTGTGAGAAGATGAGCTACTGTAGCGTAACAGGATGGGAGGGCCTCAGTTCTGCCCAGCCACTCCTCGTTCACAGCCTGTTCTTTCCCTCCCTGCTCACAGAGCCAAGGAACACTGCACACAATGTATTCCAACCCCTGTCTAGGGACTAGCCCCCTCTGGTCCACACACACAAGGCATGACTGTGGAGGTGAAGAATGCTAGTAAGTACATTTCTTGATTACTGATTATACTTTTATCTTTAATTTAGAATCAGTAAATGAGTGAATATTTAATTAATTTTATGTGAATTATTTTTAGAAAAGGGAAGTAGTTAAAAACAACAACAACAACAACAACTGCACCAGAATGTTTGTTACAATTCAGATCAAGTCCAAAATTTCCCAACCCAAACAGCCTGATTAAATAGGAAAAGCCCTCAACCTAACATCAGAATTAGTAGTCCCTGGTTCTGTCACTGTGAATCCATCATTCTTCAGGACCTCAGTTTTCTAATTTGCAAACTAAATGTTTGCCAAGTGAAAGTGAAGTCACTCAGTCGTGTCTGACTCTTTGAGACCCCATGGACTGTAGCCTATCAGGCTCCTTCGTCCCTGGGATTTTCTAGGCAAGAGTGCTGGAGTGGATTGCCATTTCCTTCTCCAGGGGATCTCCCAAACCCAGGAATCGAACCCCAGTCTCCTGCATTGCAGGCAGACGCTTTACTGTCTGAGCCACCAGGGAATGTTTGTCAAGGTTAGTGCCTATAAGTGTTAGCTTTCACCATAGCCGACACTTAGTGGCTTAAAACAACAACCGTTAATTATTTCTCATGAGTCTGTACTTCAACTGGGTGGTCCTGGTTAGCTGGGTCAAGCTTGGCTCATTTTGGCTGAGCTCACTGGTGGGTGCCATGAGGAGATGTCTCACCTGGGACAGCATCAGCTGGAATGGCCCATCCCTATTCCATGCAACCTGGCATTCCTGGCCAACACACCTGGTTTCCCTGGTGGATGGGAAGGGTCTCAAGCAAATAAGTGAGAACAAGGCCTCTTGCCTCCCGGGCTTGGAAATGAGAGGTAACTTCTATCTCTTTCTATTGTTCAAAGTGAGTCTAAGCCTGATACAAAGGATCGAGAAAGAGACTCCTCTGAATGGCAGAGATTAAAATCTCACACTGCAGATGCAGAGGGATGTGGACACAGAGAGGGGCGTAACTAGAACCACTGCTTGTAGGCAAGCATTCAAGATGCCCACTGAACTTTAAAACACTATCATGTATCACTCGTTCCCCAGTGGGTTTCCTAGAGATTATCCTCACTGAAAGCCAGCCCCTAAAATATCAACTTCTGCATGCAAAAGTGAACTGGGAATTATCTGGGGAAGACACGATTCTGCTAGGAATATAACCAAAAGAAAAGTAAGTCTGAGAAAGTGAGAGTCTTTTTTTATTTAATTCTCCACCAACCTATCATTTGCCATTAAAGTTCCAGATGATGCTCTGTCTGGGGCTGGCATGAACCAGTTCTCAGAGCTGTTCAGGGATTGTGTTGGAGGCTATATGTTCAATTTACCTTACTTTCAAGCAAGGTTATGGAAGTGTTTGTTATTTTTAAAATAATATTTATGCCTGGGACCAGTCCCACAGGCTAAGAAAACAAGTTCGCTGACAAACTCCCACAAGGCCTCTTTCATGAGACTGCTGTACTACCATTCTGTCCCCTTTTATTCCAGCCACTCCATAGACTGTTAGCCCTTGCCAAGATTTAAATTCAGCTTCCAGCGAAATCTTACCCATTCACAATATAAGTACCCTATTTTCTGAATTTATTTCTAGCTTTTGTACTTAAATCATCATGAAGACCTGTTTCTCCAAACACCTCCCCTGCTCCCATTCAATTTTAAATAGAACTTAATTTTTTTAAAGTATCACTGTAATTCCCAATAGTCCTTCATCTTGTAAAAGAACAGAGTTTTCTATGTGCCTGATTTAGTACTCTCCTGTTGCCTCTCTACCCTTTGCCTTTGCATTTTCTTTCAGCAATTGCCAGTTCTTTGGGACTATTAACAACTGTCTTCACTGTTCAACACACAATTCTCAAAGGTGCTATGGTAATATTCATGCCTGATCTTGCCAATGGCCCAAAATCAAGGTTCTGGTTGGCCCATGCTCTTTCTGAAAACCCTAGAGGAGAATCTATCCATGACTTTCAAGCTTCTGGTGTTGCCAACAACCTCTGGTGTTCCTTAGCTTATACACTCATCACTCCAACCTCTGCCTCCATCACTGCTGGGCCCTCTGCCTTTATGTCTCTATGCACCTGTCTCTCCTCTTGCTATAACAGTCATATTGAAATACAACCCACTCTACTACACTATTAATTCAGTTCAGTTGCTCAGTCATGTCTAATTCTTTGTAATCCCATGGACTATAGCATGTTAGGCTTCCCTGTCTATCAACAACTCCCAGAGCTTGCTCAAACTCATGTCCATCCAGTCAGTGATGCTATCCAATCATGTCATCCTCTGTCATCCCCTTATCCTCCTGCCTTCAATCTTTCCCAGCATCAGGGTCTTTTCCAGTGAGTCAGCTCTTCACATCAGGTGGCTAAAGATTGGAGCTTCAGCTTCAGCATCAGTCCTTGCAATGAATATTCAGGAATGATTTCCTTTAGGGTTGACAGGTTGGCTCTCCTTGCAGTCCAAGGGACTCTCAAGAGTCTTCTCCAACACCACAGTTCAAAAGCATCAATTCTTTGGTGCTCAGCTTTCTTTGTGGTCCAACTCTCACATCCATACATGACTACTGGAAACACCATAACTTTGACTAGATGGACCTTTGTTGGCAAAGTAATGTCTGGTTTTTAATATGCTGTCTAGGTTCGTCATAACTTTTCTTCCAAGGAGCAAATGTCTTTTAATTTCATGGCTGCAGTCACCATCTGCAATGATTCTGGAGCCCAAGAAAAAATACAGTCTGTCACGGTTTCCATTATTTCCCCATCTATTTGCCACTAAGTGATGGGACTATATGCCATGATCTTAGCTTTTTGAACGTTGAGTTTTAAGCCAGATTTTTCACTCTCCTCTTTCACTTTCATCAAGAGGTTTTTTAGTTCCTCTTTGCTTTCTGCCATAAGGATGGTATCATCAGCATATCGACTACACTATGACCATATCTTAACTAGCTACAACAATCCTATTTCGAAATAAGGTCATATTCTGAGGTTCTAGGAAGGATATGCATTTTGCGGAGACACCATCCAACAATAAAGGCCTGTTTATTAGATCAGCTGTTATTTATTGAACCAATAATAAGGTCATCATGCAAAAGACATTTCATCCTGACAAAAGCAGCCTCAGGGAGAGACTATGACTATCCCTGGACTATCTCTGTATTAAGAAGGAGCCCTGTAGCTTTTGAGGGCCTGGGATGACTCAAAGAAGACATGTCTTTCCTAGAGAGATTACTTTCTTCCAAACAGATGTGACTCCTTTGAAATTTAACATACTACCTCACATTTCACCTGATTATTCTCAGCTCCAAATGAGGAGAACCTGGACAATGACCCAGTGATGCTGGTGCTAAGTATGTCCTCTAGAAGGAGTATTCTTCCTTCTGTCACTTCAGTATTCCATACATGGCATGTGTTCCAGTTTCACTATGGTAGTTTTATTTTACTTCTACAGATTTCATAATGTGTTATAATCAGAGCTTATTTTTCCTTTTCTAAATATGGGGTTTTTCCCATGGCACAGACAAGAGCTAAGAACTTGGTTTTCCAAACTTAGAAATACTGTGAGAAGAACTTAGTAAATGGTCAAAATATCAAGTGATAAGATGAAACAAGGTGTATTCGTTGGAGTTCTTCAAAGAAAGAAAAGCAATAGGACATATAGAGAGAGATTTGTTAAAAGGAATTGGCTTATGGAATAATGAGCAAGTCGCAAGATCTGGAAAATGAATGGGCAAGGTGCAGACCCAGGAGGGCTGGTAGGCAGCTCCAGTCCATGTCTCAGGGGCTAAAGTAAAGAGAATCAATGATGGAATTCTTATTTGAAGGCTGCAGGCTCAAGGCATCAAGATTTTGTGTTTCAGTTTGAATAAAAAAGAAAAAACTTGATGTTCCAGTTTGAAGGTGACCAAGTACGACAAAGTCTCTCTGACTCAGAGAAGGTCAGTCTTTTTGCTTGACTCAGGCCTTCAAGTGGTTGGATGAAGGTCACCCACGTTAGGAAAGACAGTCTACTTTTACTTTGTCCACTCATTTAAATGTTAATCTCATCCCAAAACACCCTCACAGACACATCTAGAATACAGTTTTACCCAATGTCTGTGCATGCTCTGACTCACTCAAGTTGATATATAAAATTAACCATCACCCAAGTTCAGTCAATAAAGGATATGCCTGTAGTGCAGGAGACCCAGGTTCAATCCCTAGGTTGGGAAGATCCCCTAGAGAATAAAACGGCCACCCACTCCAGTATTCTCGTCTGGAAAATCGTATGGACAGAGGAGCCTGGAGGGCTACAGTCCATGAGGTTGCAAAAGTTGGACATGACTTAGCGACTAAACCACCACCAAGGAAAACCCACATTCTATGTGCTCAGCATCTCTGAGAGCCTGGATAAATAGTAACAAGGACCATTGTGTTATTATAAATAGTAACAAAGACTAAGCCCTTGATGTGACCCAACTGGAAAACCCTGTTTTGTGAGCCAGGGTACAACACAAGTGTGTGCTGGGCTCTGATGATGATCAAAGTTGCACTGCAGAGAAGATACAACCTTAGAACTTGCCCTACCTCCGACCCGCGGGCCTCAGTCCTAAACGCTGTGTAGGACTAGAGAGAAACAAACATAGAAAACCTTTGGTTTTCAGAGCTACCTTCAGCTGAGTAAAAGAAAAGATTAGCTGATCACAACAGAGCCTGAAAAATCACCGGCCATCTCAGAGAGACATTTCTTTCATCTTTACCCAGTATCCTAAAAACACTCAGGAAGCTGACAAGGCAACGGGGAGGAGGGCTCGCAGAGATGGCAAGGACGATGCTCATGGTCCTCGGGGTGCCCCTGCCCACGAGGGTCAGCCCAGGAGACAACCCATTAAGTCAAGAGGGGCATATGCAAATGAGTCCCTATTTGTCTTGGTATTCCTAAAATTAGTGCGCCCCAGAATAGAACAGAATAGAGGAGAAATGAGAGAATGAGCGAGCAGCTGCCCTGGAAAACGCAGCGGGGCTTGAAGCAGCCTAATGAGCTGGCATGTGGCTGTATGAGCCCCCGGGGACATGGGGGTCTTTTCGTCCTAATTCCCGTTAGAAACAGTGCAATGCTCACACGACTGGAACCGTACGGCTGATAAAACATACACCACAAACACAGCAGCAACACAGCGACTGCCCCGGGGAGCCAGGGAGTGCAGAGCACACTCGAGAAACCACATCCCTCTGGCGAGGCTGCTTTGCCAACATCCAGCCACCATCTGGCTAAGACTGCCCAGTGCCCAGCCTCACGGGATGGTCTGTTCTGGAAAGTGGCAGAGGAAGACAAGTACCGCACGTATAAAACCTGGTGGAATTTCAGCATCCAAACTCAAAGGTCTATGTCAGGGCTACCCAGAGGGAGGCCTGTGGAGGGCAGACCACCTGAACGCTCCCAAATCAATCCTGTCATTTATCAATGGAAGATTCCTGGGCTGACTTAACAGAATATCACAAATTTGGTGGCTTAAATCAACAGAATTTTTTCCTCTCACAGTTCTAGAGATCACAAGTCTGAAATTCGGACTTTGACAGGGATTCACTCTCCCCAGAGGCTCTAGGAAAGACCTTCTTTGCTTCTTCCAGCTTTGGGTAGCTGTCTCATTCCGTGGCTTGTGGCACTTCACTCTAGTCTCTGCTTTCTTCTTCCGTCTGTCTGTCTCAAACCTCCCCGCTTCTCTCGCATAAGGGCACTTCTCACTGGATTTAGAAGATCTCCAGATAATCCAGGATGACGTCATCTCAGGATTGATAAATTAATCCCATTCACAAGTCCTTTTACAAATAAGGCATCGTTCACAAAACCCAGGGATTGAACGTGGATATCTCTTATTGAGCTGTTCTTCATTCTTCCACAGAAGTGCAAGGTGAGATCATCTATAAGACATATCCAATGCTCACACTTTGAACCAGTAAATACAAGTGCTGTGGTCCCAGCATCCTTGTGAAACCAAGACAGAAGAAACGAGTGTAGGGCCTGCAAGAAGGGCATCTGAGGTCTAAGACTAGCAAGCTAAGGACTGGGAAGCAGCACCTGAAAATAAAACGCCCACAGAATTCAATGCTGAAACTCCAAGTTTCATTGCATTCTTGAAGGGACTGGTAGATGGCAGACAATACAGACATGTATCTGGCTGGCAATTACCTGCATCCGGACCTTCATATTATGGTTTCTCTAGACTGGAATCTTTTGCAACTCTCAATGTCTGACAGACAAAGGACTTTTTTCAGCACAAACATCACCTCCATCAGGAAGCCAACCAGGCTTTCTCATAGAAAATTAAGCTCAACAAAATGATTTGTAAATTCCTTGGACAGCAAAGATCACATTTTCCTGTGATGTGACTTTAAAAAATTAGTCAAACTGTATAACTTTGAACATTGCTTGCACTTCATCTTGCATGTTTTAAATGGTTTGACTTTCATCTTCAGTGAATTATTCAGAGGGTAGAGGGATTTCTTGTACAAACACCATAGTAAAAACTCTCCAATGGCTGCCCAAAGCAGTCATCTTCTGGGAGCTGCCTTCATTTATGCACTTGGTTGAGGATGAATTATATAACTCACTTTTTCTAAAGATCCGCACTGAGCTCCCACTCTGTAGTGGGCACGATGCTCGGGGCTGGGCTGCCAAAGCAAGCACGTTTCAGTTTATTTCCTCAGGAACCCATGATGCAACTCAGTCAAGGCAGAACCTATCAACTTCAAAGTTGAATATGCCTTAAAATTAACATAAATTTATCCCCCTAAATACTTCTAAGATATTTTGCTCAGTAAAAGAAGGCAGTCTTTCTGATAAATAATTTTTCACATAACCTCAAGTGCTATTAGTAGCAAGTGTTATTACTCTAAACAAATGAGAAGAAATGATAATCAAAATAGCCAATCTAAGTTTTAAAAATTATTTTATTAATAAAAATTATGCTTGATTTAATTTGAAGCTGATCATTTAAGATTCACACACTGATATAGCAAAAACATCTTTTCCAAATGTCAGCATTGAGCATAATCTGTTAGGTATGACTATGATGATTACTGAAAAATACTTAAAGGGTGTAAATAGTATCTCAGCCTTTTGAACCCAACGGTTACTCCTGGAACTGCAGGATGAAGCCTCAGTGTGACATTCATTTCCTTTACAAACTATCCCCAGCCTGTCTTTTGAGCTGCACCTTCTAGTCTCTTCCACTTTCTACCTGTCCCTTGCATTTACCTGCCCAGCCACCCCACACACACACACACACACACACACACACACACACACACACACACTGTGCTTCACTAAATACTAAATTTGATCTCTTGCTGTACCATGTAGTGTCAGGCTACTAACTGATCTAAACCTCAACAGATGCCTTGAACTTTGTTGTATACAGTAAGTGCCACATTCGGAAGATCCTCAATAAAGGCTCTATGACAGCCTGAATTTTTCTCACCTCCTAGTCCCCAAGCCCTTGTATAATCCATTTTCCCAGAGCATAGGCATGATCAGTGACTTGCTTCTAACAAAGAACATACAGAAAAGTGACCAGATGTTACTCCTGTAATGTCTTCATCTCGCTGGGACTCTTCCCTTGGCCGGCTCTGATGGAGCAAACAGCTACACAGGATGGGTTCTTCCTTACAGCAAAGGTTGACAGCAGTCTCTGGCCACAGTAACAAACTGAGGCCCTCAGTTTAACTGCATATGAACAATAACCACAAGATATTGGGAGTTGAGCCTTCCTCAGTCAAGCCACAAGATGAGAACACAATGCTGGCCTGACACTTTGATCTCAGCCCTGCAGACAGCCCGGCTAAGTCATGCTTTGAAGACCAGAGGGACTTAATTTCAGAAGAGCCAGAGGGCTGTGGGAAATAAAGACTCACTCTTAAAGGGTGCACACAAAGTCCCACCTGCTCTAGGACCTCGGGTAGAGCAGTGATTTGAAAGGAGCCTGGGTCAGACCCACCTGCTCATCCTGGAGAACCTCCTTGAGAGGGAGGCGGCAACTGGAGCTTATCCTGGGAGCACAGACACTGGTGGCAGCTATTTTGGGAGCTCTCTCTACCACATTGACACTGGTGTTTGCAAGTGCCATTTTGGAACCTTCCCTCTAGTTTATTAGTCCCAGTAGCCAGAACCGCCTGCCAGCCTGTGAGCACAAATACTGGGATGCCTCAGCCAAGAAATCAGCAGGGCAGAGACACAGCCTTATCTATCAGCAGGCCTGTTGCCCTAAGACCCCCTGAGCCCACGAGCTCCCTCAGGACCTGGCCCTGCACACCAGGCCTTCAGCACAAGCCCCAGGACTAGTCTTACACAACAGGAAGCCAGCACCAGCCTTGGGACCTCCTGGGCAATGGCCCCACCCAACAGCAGGCCAACACGAGCTCCAAGACTCCACAGGCCTCCCAGTCAACCACACTGGGATTCAGTAGCACCCAGAAGCAGACTAGAGATGTTCTCTAAATAAAGAAATAAGAAAAAAACAAAACAAAACAAAAAAAACAGCAGAAAAACCAAGTGAAATGGAGATAGGCAATCTATCCAAGAAAGAGTTCAATGTAATGGCTATAAACATGATCAAAGAACTTGGGAGAAGAATGGATGAAGAGGGAGAAGCATCAGAAATTTTTAACAAAGAGTTAGAAAATATAAAGAAGAACTAAACAGAGATGAAAAATACAATAACTAAAATGATAAATATACTAGAATAAATCAATAATAGATTAAATAATACACAGGAATGGATCAGTGAGCTGTAAGAGAAGAGGAAATCACTCAAGCAGAACATTAAGAGGAAAAAGGACTATAAATAAAGGAGGACAATATAGGAAGCCCCCAGGACAACATCAAGTGTGCTATCATTCACATTATAGGGGTCCCAGAAGACGAAGAGAGGGCGGCAAAGGGGCATAAAACATTTGAAGATACAACCGCTGAAATCTTTCCTCCACTGGTAAATGAAACAGCCATCTAGGTTTTTTGAAATGTCACAAACACTGACAGTTGCAAACAGGATCAACCCAAAGAGGAACACATCAAGACATACAGTGAATTAAAATGACAGAAATTAAAGATAAAGAGAGAATATTAAAAGCAGAAAGGGGAATTACATACAAGGGAACTCCCATAAACTGATTTTTCAGCAGAATGCTGACCAGAAGGGAGTGGAATGCTATATTTAAAGTGATGAAAGGGAAAAACCTACACCCAAGAATACTCTACCTGGCAAGGCTTTCATTCAGATTTGATGGAGAAATCAAAAGAATTTTACAGACAAACAAAAGCTTAAAGTGTTCAGCACCACCTAACTAGCTTTACAAGAAAGACCTCTCTATGTAAAATGAGCTAATCATTGAATAATCAATGAATATAGTAAAGTTGCAGGATATAAAATCAACACACAGAAATCCCTTGCATTCCTATACACTTAATAATGAGGAAATAGAAAGAGAAATTAAGGAAACAATTCCATTCACCATTGCAACAAAAAGAATAAAATACTTAGGAATATATCTACCTAAAGAAATTAAAGACCTATATATAGAAAACTATAAAACAGTGGTGAAAGAAATCAAAGAAGACACTAATAGATGGGGAAATATACTGTGCTCATGGATCAGAAGAATCAATATAGTGAAAATGAGTATACTACCCAAAGCAATCTATAATAGATTCAATGCAATCCCTATCAAGCTACCAATGATATTTTTCACAGAGCTACAACAAATAATTTCACAATTTGTATGGAAATACAAAAAAACCTCGAATAGCCAAAGCAATCTTGAGAAAGAAGAATGGAACTGGAGGAAACAACCTGCCTGACTTCATGCTCTACTACAAAGCCACAGTCATCAAGACAGTATGGTACTGGCACAAAGACAGAAATATAGATCAATGGAACAAAATAGAAAGCCCAGAAATAAATCCACGCACCTATGGACACCTTATCTTTGACAAAGGAGGCAAGAATATACAATGGATTAAAGACAATCTCTTTAACAAGTGGTGCTGGGAAAACTGGTCAACCACTTGTAAAAGAATGAAACTAGAACACTTTCTAACACCATACACAAAAATAAACTCCAAATGGATTAAAGATCTAAAAGTAAGACTAGAAACTAGAAAACTCCTAGAGGAGAACATAGGGAAAACACTCTCCAACATACATCACAGCAGGATCCTCTATGACCCACCTCCCAGAATATTGGAAATAAGAGCAAAAATAAACAAATGGGACATAATTAAAATTAAAAGCTTCTGCACAACAAAGGAAACTATAAGCAAGCTGAAAAGACAGCCTTCGGAATGGGAGAAAATAATAGCAAATGAAGCAACTGACAAACAACTAATCTCAAAAATATACAAGCAACACCTGCAGCTCAATTCCAGAAAAATAAACGACCCAATCAAAAAATGGGCCAAGGAACTAAACAGACATTTCTCCAAAGAAGACATACAGATGGCTAACAAACACATGAAAAGATGCTCAACATCACTCATTATCAGAGAAATGCAAATCAAAACCACTATGAAGTACCATTTCACGCTAGTCAGAATGGCCACGATCCAAAAGCCTACAAGCAATAAATGCTGGAGAGGGTGTGGAGAAAAGGGAACCCTCTTGCACTGTTGGTGGGAATGCAAACTAGTACAGCCACTATGGAGAACAGTGTGGAGATTCCTTAAAAAACTGGAAATAGAACTGCCTTATGACCCAGCAATCCCACTGCTGGGCATACACACCGAGGAAACCAGAATTGAAAGAGACACGTGTACCCCAATGTTCATCACAGCACTGTTTATAATAGCCAGGACATGGAAGCAACCTAGATGTCCATCAGCAGATGAATGGATAAGAAAGCTTTGGTACATATACACAATAGAGTATTACTCGGCCATTAAAAAGAATACATGTGAATCAGTTCTAATGAGGTGGATGAAACTGGAGCCAATTATACAGAGTGAAGTAAGCCAGAAAGAAAATCACCAATACAGTATACTAACGCATATATATGGAATTTAGAAAGATGGTAATGATAACCCTGTATGCGGGACAGCAAAAGAGACACAGATGTATAGAACAGTCTTTTGGACTCTGTGGGAGAGGGAGAGGGTGGGATGATTTGGGGGAATGGCATGGAAACATGTATAATATCATATAAGAAATGATCACCAGTCCAGGTTCGATACAGGATCCTTGGGGCTTGTGCACTGGGATGACCCAGAGGGATGATACGGGGAGGGATATGGGAGGGGGTTTCAGGATGGGGAACACGTGTACGCCTGTGGCAGATTCATGTTGATGTGTGGCAGAACCAATACAATATTGTAAAGTAATTAGCCTCCAATTAAAATAAATAAATTTAATTTTTTTAAAAAAGGCCATAACAAGAAATATGAAAACTACAAAAGTAAGAATCTCATTGCCTAAAGCAAATAAACAGTAAAGGTAGTAAATCTGCAATGTATAAAGCTAGTAGGAAGGTTAAAAGAAGAAAGCAGCAAAATCATCTGTGCCCACAATAAACAGTTAAGGGAAACACAAAAGATACAAAATATGATAATGAAACAGTAAACATAGGTAGGGAGTAAAAATGTACATTTGTTAAAATGCATTGGAGTCTACAGACCAGCAACTTAAAATAATCACATATACACAGATTGCTATGTATAGTGTGCGGAATACAGTCAACAACTATGTAATATCTTTGTATGGTGATACATAGCTAGACATCATGATGAGCATTACTGAATGCACAGAAATATCAAATGACTATGTTGTGTAACAGAAACTAACATAATACTGCAGGTCAATTATACTCCAAAGAAACAAAGAAGCAAACAAACTCATAGGAAAAAAAAAAAAAAATCAGATTAGCTGTTACCAGATGCAGGGTGTGGAGGGGGGATCTGGATGAAGGTGCTCAAAAGATACAAACTTCCAGTTATGAGATAAATTAAGTACTAGTGATATAATAAGCAACATAACAAATAAAATTAGCACTGCTGTATGTTTGTATATGAAACTTTCTAAGAGAGTTCTCAACACAAGGAAAAAGTTTGTTCTGTTTATTTTGGATCTCAATGAGGCGATGGACGTTCACTAACCCTACTGTGATAATCATTCATGACATATGTAAGTCAAATCATTATGCTGTACACTTTAAACTTAAGAAGTACCATATTTCAATTTGCTGTTGTTATTGTTTAGTTGCTGAATCATGTCAAACTCTTTGAGACCCCATAGACTGTACTCCACCAGGATCCTCTGTCCATGGGATTTTCCAGGTAAGAACACTGGAGTGAGTTGCCATTTCCTTCTCCAGGGGATCTTCCCAATCCAGGGATCAAACCCTCGTCTTCCACATCACCTGAATTGCAGGCAGATTCTTTCCTGCTGAGCCACCAGGAAAGTATGTCAATTACATCTCAATAAAATTAGAAAAAAAAATCAATGAATAAACAAAATATTTTCACTTCTTTTTCCTTTTAAAAATAATAATAATAATTCTCAAACATGGGGACTCAGGACTTCATAGATGATCAGGTGACACTGTTGTCTTTAAAACAAGCTTAACAACCAAGGTTTGTTTCATATGGTCAGTGTAGCCATGTATGTAGCAGGAGCACACGCTGAGCTCAAGGAAGGCACCTGCTGGTATCCACCTGGCATGAGGCCTTGATGGACCACAGACAAGGCGGAGCCTCCAGAAGGCAGAACAGATACCATGGCTTCCTCCTCTGTCTGGGCAGAGATGCTTCCTCTGCCAGGTGGGACCTCTTGAGGCTAGATTCTGTGGGTTGTGTGCACCCTTTCTTCTCTTCTCCTGAAGCAGGTTTCTATCTGATGGTTCTGGCTCTGCTTCTCCACCATGTATGAATGTCTGTGTGCACAGACACTGCAGGGCTCATAAATCTCTGGATCCAAGGAGTCACCTCAGACTAGACAAACTGCCCAAACACTTTGCATGTTAAGCTAGATGCAGTCTTTGACAGGAATATAGTTGCTTGCTTAGGACAGCGGTGATGTCCTTGTTCTACATTTCAAAAATTATCTGGTGATGAGAGGTGTGGATTGCTGCAGAAATACTTAACCATCCACCAGAAGTCCACGTTTTCCACTCCACAGAGTAAAAATGTCCCTGGGATTGATAAGCACTCTATTTTGACTGCCTTGTAGAATCCTAAAATAAGATGAATCCCTGGCTGGCTGTGAATGAGTTTTCTAGAATAAGAAGGGTGCTTTAAGATAAGGTGGTAAGATGCTGAGACAAACAATCTATTTCATAGTATTAGAAAATGAATTGGGGACAGGAATTCCATTTATAATATTTAAAGCAAATAATGTCTTTTCTTACAGATAAGATTCTTCAGATCATAAGAAGGCTTTCAAAGAAAGTATCTAGCCTTCAGGGACATAGACAAGAAGAGACTGGCATCACAAACAGCAGCACTGGGGATGAGGTGCTGTAACAGGAGGCTCTCGTTTCTAAGGGTAGGATGAGAAAAGCAAGGTACTATTAACTGAGATCCAGCTTTGCACATGGCTTAGCTATTGTCCTGATTTATTAGCTGTGACCCTGATTTCTTGTCTGTGCCCTGAGGCTGGCCAAGAGGCAGAGAAAACTCTGTGACTTTTTATTTACATGAATTGGTACAGCCTGAGAGGAAGTGTCAAGATCATTTTTCTGTATTCCCACAACTGTGAAAGAGAAAAGTAATTGCTATTCATCAGAAAACTTATTCTAGAGCTCCTGAAAAGACTGTTCATGGTCTAAGATTCACATTAAGCCAGTTACACCTTAAAACCAAAATTCAGAGTAACTATCCATATCTGACTGTAGACATAATTTTGGCATTTCCAGGAAACAGGTCTTCAGCATATTTAGAGCGGGTACTGCCTGACTGCTGAGAGGAAGAACCCACTCCTGCCACGCTATCCCCAGAAGGGAGAGATTCCAGTGACATGTAATATGTTTGTCTTGGCATTCCCACAGTTTGCACATTGCCCAGTAAATGGAGAGAGATTGTTTATCTGGACATGGGGCTAAAAATCAGAGATTTATCAAGCTACAGCACCAAATCATGACTGATACACAGGCTTCCCTAACTAACAACACTCAAGTTTGCAGAATCATCAGTGCATGCAGCAGTAAGGACAGAAAGCAGCAACCGGGTTGTGTATTAGTATAATCAGCACTATCCCTACTTGTCCCTTGCTTCTGCACAAATCCACCTGAGCAGACGGAACTAAGAAAAAAGAGGGCCGGGAAGATGCAGGCGGTGAAAGCATAGATGTGTTCCTTCCTTGGCCTCTATGCACAATGCAGCACCACCAAATGCCACTGGCTCTTGGCAGCTCTGAACCAAAGGGTCAAGACGACACAACCAAAGTCGTTGCTACTAGCCTGGAGTAGGGATTATGACAGAGATACACAAGCAGCCTCCCACTTTGGATTCCCTGTGCTGTAAATGCTTGCCTAGGATGCAAGGGAGCCCAGATTTTGAAAAACAACACCGACACTGAATCAAGATCAGAGATCTTCCAAATTAGTTGGGTGGAGAAAAATTAGAATGCAATATCCAAGGCGATTCTCCAATACTTCAGGACTTCCTGAGGTGGGAAAGGGCCTTGCATAATTCATTTGCATTTGCAAAGTAAAGCGGTTTCAACCAGACAGTGGGAGATTGAGCAACTATCTGAACACAAACAAATATTAATTGGGTAGTTCTCTTTTTCTAGACTCAGCATAAAATATAACCACTTATCTCTGAGACATTTACTTCACTCTCTTAATTCAAAATTTTCTATTTATTAATACTAAATAAATATATGCTACCAGTTCACTCCATTCCTGGCTTCCCAGGGTGACTTTAGGGCCAGATGGTTTAGGGCCAACCAGGAACAGGTTTCAACTTCTTCCTTTATACCAATTATCATGAGCCTTAAAACTTCATCAAATCTTAATCTCTAAGACAAGAAAGAACAAGGATGTGAACTGACCACAAATTTTTCAGACTGTTGGTAAGGACAATTCCATTGCCAAAGATGCAGGACATTTTGTGGATGCAAAACTTATATATATATTTTTTTTAATTTTATTTTATTTTTAAACTTTACATAACTGTATTAGATTTGCCAAATATCAAAATGAATCCGCTACAGGTATACATGTGTTCCCCATCCTGAACCCTCCTCCCTCCTCCCTCCCCATTCCATCCCTCTGGGTCGTCCCAGTGCACCAGCCCCAAGCATCCAGTATCGTGCATCGAACCTGGACTGGCATCTCATTTCATACATGATATTTTACATGTTTCAATGCCATTCTCCCAAATCTTCCCACCCTCTCCCTCTCCCACAGAGTCCATAAGACTGTTCTATACATCAGTGTCTCTTTTGCTGTCTCGTACCCAGGGTTATTGTTACCATTTTTCTAAATTCCATATATATGCGTTAGTATACTGTATTGGTGTTTTTCTTTCTGGCTTACTTCACTCTGTATAATAGGCTCCAGTTTCATCCACCTCATTAGAACTGATTCAAATGTATTCTTTTTAATGGCTGAATAATACTCCATTGTGTATATGTACCACAGCTTTCTTATCCATTCATCTGCTGATGGACATCTAGGTTGCTTCCAGGTCCTGGCTATTATAAACAGTGCTGCGATGAACATTGGGGTACTCGTGTCTCTTTCCCTTCTGGTTTTCTCAGTGTGTATGCCCAGCAGTGGGATTGCTGGATATTTTTAAGACTTTTCTTTTAAAATCGATTTTACTCACTAAGAAGGATGCAGTCTAATGGAACAGAAAAGGAAATGATGGCATAGTAACAGGTGTTATGGGGCCAAAGTCACTCTCAATGATGAAAAATAGATATTGACTACTCGACAGATGGCCATAACTACTCGATACTGTTCCAGAATACCCCTGTGCCACATCAAAGGCAGTGATGAATTACCAACGGGAAGCAATACCCTAAATTGATTTTTTGCCTCTTTTTATATTGGCACCAAAGACACAAAGCAAGATTTAAACAGCACTCAGGATGTTGGAAACTTTTGTTTTGCAGAGAAGGTGGCACAAGTGTAAACAGGATGCCCCCCTCCTCAAATGGGGATGATTTCCACCCAGGGGTCTGCATTTCCAGCCTCTGCTTCCTGGCGTTCTTGCTTCCTCAACACACTTGAAAAACTATTCCTTTTCTAACCTGTTCCTCTTTTTCTGGAAACAGCAGCTTGAATCATCTTTGAGTAATAGAGTAATCACCATGCTCAGAGACTATTGAGGATGTTTGAAAACAGGCTTCTGTCCAGCAGACAGAAGAGCACTGCAAGAAAGCACAGACCCCAGAATGCAAGCTCTGTGTGCTCATTTCTGCAGTGAGTGTGTGCTGTAGAGGCAGTCCATTTTTGCACATGTGTAACACACCCTCTTTCAACAACACAAGAGAAGACTCTACACATGGACATCACCAGATGGTCAACACCAAAATCAGATTGATTACATTCTTTGCAGCCAAAGATGGAGAAGCTCTATACAGTCAGCAAAAACAAGACTGGGAGATGACTGTGGCTCAAATCATGAACTCCTTATTGCCAAATTCAGACTTAAATTGAAGAAAGTAGGGAAGATCACTAGACCATTCAGGTATGACCTAAATCAAATCCCTTATGATTATACAGTGGAAGTGAGAAATAGATTTAAGGGCCTAGATCTGATAGAGTGCCTGATGAACTATGGACGGAGGTTCATGACATTGTACAGGAGACAGGGATCAAGACCATCCCCATGGAAAAGAAATGCAAAAAAGCAAAATGGCTGTCTGGGGAGGCCTTACAAATAGCTGTGAAAAAGAAGAGAAGTGAAAAGCAAAGGAGAAAAGGAAAGATATAAGCATCTGAATGCAGAGTTCCAAAGAATAGCAGGAAGAGATAAGAGAGCCTTCTTCAGTGATCAATGCAAAGAAATAGAGGAAAACAACAGAATGAGAAAGACTAGAGATCTCGTCAAGAAAATTAGAAATACCAAGGGAATATTTCATGCAAAGATGGGCTCAATAAAGGACAGAAATGGTATGGACCTAACAGAAGTAGAAGATATTAAAAAGAGGTGGCAAGAATACACAGAAGAACTGGACAAAAAAGATCTTCATGACCAAGATGATCACAATAGTGTGATCACTCACTTAGAGCCAGACGTCATGGAATGTGAAGTCAAGTGGGCCTTAGAAAGCATCACTACGAACAAAGCTAATGGAGGTGATGGAATTTCACTGGAGCTATTTCAAATCCTGAAAGATGATGCTGTGAAAGTGCTGCACTCAATATGCCAGCAAATTTGGAAAACTCAGCCGTGGCCACAGGACTGAAAAAGGTCCGTTTTCATTCCAATCCCAAAGAAAGGCAATGCCAAAGAATGCTCAAACTACCATACAATTGCACTCATCTCACACACTAGTAAAGTAATGTTCAAAATTCTCCAAGCCAGGCTTCAGCAATATGTGAACCATGAAATTCCTGATGTTCAAGCCGGTTTTAGAAAAGGCAGAGGAACCAGAGATCAAATTGCCAACACCTGCTGGATCATGGAAAAAGGAAGAGAGTTCCAGAAAAACATCTATTTCTGCTTTATTGACTATGCCAAAGCCTTTGACTTTGTGGATCACAATAAACTATGGAAAATTCTTCAAGAAATGGGACTACCAGACCACCTGACCTGCCTCTTGAGAAACCTATACGCAGGTCAGGAAGCAACAGTTAGAACTGGACATGAAACACCAAACTGGTTCCAAATAGGAAAAGGAGTACGTCAAGGCTGTATATTGTCATCCTGCTTATTTAACGTATATGCAGAGTACATCATGAGAAACGCTGGGCTGGATGAAGCACAAGCTGGAGTCAAGATTGCAGGGAGGAATATGAATAACCTCAGATATGCAGATGACACCACCCTTATGGCAGAAAGTGAAGAGGAACTCAAAAGTCGCTTGATGAAAGTGAAAGTGGAGAGTGAAAAAGTTGGCTTAAAGCTCAACATTCAGAAAACTAAGATCATGGCATCTGGTCCCATCACTTCATGGAAGATAGATGGGGAAATAGTGGAAAGAGTATCAGACTTTATTTTTGGGGGTTCCAAAATTACTGCAGATGGTGATTGCAGCCATGAAATGAAAAGACGCTTACTCCTTGGAAGGAAAGTTATGACCAACCTAGATAGCATATTCAAAAGCAGAGACATTACTTTGTCAACAAAGGTCTGTCTAGTCAAGGCTCTGGTTTTTCCAGTGGTCATGTATGGATGTGAGAGTTGGATTGTGAAGAAAGCTGAGCACTGAAGAATTGATGCTTTTGAACTGTGGTGTTGGAGAAGACTCTTGAGAGTCCCTTGGACTGCAAGGAGATCCAACCAGTCCATTCTAAAGGAGATCAGTCCTGGGTGTTCTTTGAAAGGAATGATGCTAAAGCTGAAACTCCAATACTTTGGCCACCTCATGCGAAGAGTTGACTCATTGGAAAAGACTGTGATGCTGGGAGGGATTGGGGGCCGGAGGAGAAGGGGACGACAGAGGATGAGATGGTTGGATGGCACCACCGACTCGATGGACATGAGTTTGGGTGAACTCTGGGAGTTGGTGATGGACAGGGAGGCCTGTCGTGCTGCAGTTCATGGGGCCGCAAAGAGTCGGACATGACTGAGCGACTGAACTAAACTGAACTGAACACTGGTATATGTAATCTACAAAATGATTAGGTGAGTATTACTTCTAAAAGCATTTATTTCTTCCAATTATAAGTGTGATGCATTCTGATTGTGCAACATTTTGAATGACGCCTTGGTAAAGCAGGCTGAAGGAAATTTAAATCACCCATAATCCTGGGATAACTACAGTGAACCTTCTAGTCTACACCATGTCAGTCTTTCCCTCACCATTTACATATAATATACTCAGACACACCATATGCACAGAGAGAAGTGAAAGGGAAGACACGGATGTGTACACAGTCTGTGTATTTTCTGAGAACACGTCTTTGATACACAGAAGAACTATAGAATACCTGGTATTAAGAACTTTTTGAGGTAACTCGTTCATTTGATGGATGCAGCAATTGAGACAGGTGCTTGGGAGACGATTTTCACAATGACCCAGCTACCCGTGGAGGGAAGCAGTCTGCCTCTGAGTGCAATGATCTCTCCACTGGGCCCTGAAAGTTAAGGAGAAGTGTCTCCTTGCAACTTGACACTCAGTTCAGTTCAGTTCAGTCACTCAGTCATGTCCGACTCTTTGCGACCCCATGAATCACAGCACGTAAGGCCTCCCTGTCCATCACCAACTCCCAGAGTTCACTCAGACTCACGTCCATCGAGTCAGTGATGCCACCCAGCCATCTCATCCTCTGTCGTCCTCTTCTCCTCCTGCCCCCAATCCCTCCCAGCATCAGAGTCTATTCCAATGAGTCAATTCTTCGCATGAGGTGGCCAAAGTACTGGAGTTTCAGCTTTAGCATCATTCCTTCCAAAGAAATCCCAGGGCTGATCTCCTACAGAATGGACTCGTTGGATCTCCTTGCAGTCCAAGGGACTCTCTAGACCTTGGGAATATCACAAACACAAATCCATAAGTATGATACACTGCTAAAAAGCCTGGAGCTGCTTAAGGGCTCCATGAGCAGACCCAAGGCTCAAAGGAACACTGTATCCATTCAGCTGTTTCTGTGACAGCAAAGATACAGGACTGAAAGCTTGCTAAGTAATTTGATCCAGGCCTCCTCTCGGACACCACTTTCCCTTGGGATTGGGAATCCCATTTGCCAGGGGGAAAACAACCTATTTTTGAAAGTGAGGAGTTTCTGCAAGATGCCTGAATTGTGTCCTTGCTTTAAGAGTAGGATATTGTAATAGGGAAAAACCTTTTGTAATCCATTACAAGTTAATCACTAAAGGGATGGTTCCCATAAGCTTAAACTATACATAATGGCCCATCTCTGGGAACCCTCCCTTCTAGGTAAAGAGCATTAAGCAAAAAAAAAAAAAAAGAAAGAAAGAAAGAAATACCTTTGTTCAGCTCAAGGGAAATATCCTGACAGGCCCACCTGTGAAAGACTGCAGAGAGGAAGAAATTAACACCTGCCCTCCTGAGGCTGAAGGGAACCAGGAAGTGCTTGACTTTACTCCCTCCCCTTTAACTCAGGCAATTTAGTTCTTTGGGATATAAGCCTACCATCTTCTCAGTTGGCTGACTTTCTGAATAAAGTCATTATTCCTTGCCCCAACAACTCGTCTCTTGGTTATTGTCCTGTCTTGCAGCAAGCAGTATGAATTTAGACTCAGTAACAAATTTGGGGGAGCTAGCCAGGAGGCTTGCTGCTTGTGGCCAGCCTGCCCCAGTTGGGGAATTTTCAGGTAAGGTCTTAGCAGCTACCAGGACCACTTTTCCTGAGGATCTGCCCTCCAAAATTCCCCGATGCAGCATTGGCTGTCCCAGAGCTTGGCAGCTGGAACAAGGAATCATCATTTGGGAGACAATGGGCTTCATACAGTAGGGTAAGTCACTCTGGTGTGTACAGCCAGGAACTCTATTTCCTCTTCATTTACTGCTTTTTCTATGGAAAAAAGCCAATTTGTTTTGTTTTTGAGTGGGGTAGCCTGTTGGAGAGAGGAAAGAGTTGCTGGACTTCTACCCATTCTGTTGACCTCTTTGTTTCTTTAGAAGCTGGCATGTGTTTGTGTTTCGTCTTGAAAGGGGCGGAATGCTCCAACTATCACCTGAAGAAAGGCCTCGGAGGCACATTTTGGATACGGGACCTGATTATAGCTCTGAACTCACAGGTGAGAGGAAGAGGATACCTTACCATAACCATATGTGGCCACAGTGCCTTTAAGATCCCCACAGGGGTTCAGGAAGGGTTATCTTGGGACCCTGTGCACCACATGCTGCTGTTCTTGCTGTGTTAATTACACCATTCATGGTCTCCTGTGCTGTTGGTATATTTAAAACCCCAAGACCAAACCTGAGGGCTTATTTAGAATTTTCTATTTGTTCTTTGGCTTTTTTGTTTCATTTCATGTGGTATTATTTCTCCATTCACAGCCAAATCAGTTCTGTGATACTTCAAACTTTTACTGACATCAGATGGAAGAAGGTAATAGGGGGGAAAAAAAAAACAGTCTGTTCTTGCCCAAAAGTGGGACAGTCCAAGGAACAACAGAAAGGTTCCACTTCATTCCTAAAATCACCAAAATATACAAGTAGAAATAGAAGTGTCTTTTCCATAAATACAAGTATAAGGATTTAGCTATGCAGACAGATGACCTTGATTCATCCCATCACCCAAAGCCCAATTTGAATCCAATGTCTTTTATAACTCATGGGTTTTACATTGTTGTACCTAATTCACAGCTCACTTTTGAAATGGGAACTATGAGTTCCCTGTGTTTGTTCGTATATGTGTTACAGATGCGTGGCACTGCCAAAATTAATTTGTAAAAGAGCTCTATTTAATTGCCTTAAAGAAAATTGCTTTTATAAATACATAAATGTTAAGGAAACTGGCCAGAATGATTTTCAGGTCCACATGATCTGGGAAATGCTCAATATTGAATTAATATCTGTTGTTAAAGATAGCTTAAGCGTGTCAGTTTGATATAGATTTCTTTAGAGTCATTAAGTATAATACTTCCACTGTATCTAGGTTGACTAGAAACCAAATAATACGCTATTCCTGTTACAAAGTTTGTCCACAGGAAAATAACAATGTGACAAAGTTTTTAAGTAAGTAAAATAAAGATGAATGAAGCAAAGAGTTTTGGGGTAAACTCTATGGGGATAATACTTTGGGAATGATTACCTAGAACAGCCTCTCCAGATTTTCAAAACTTGAAGCTAAATTAAGTGATGCAAGGAAGGTTTAACAAGGACTTAGAAGAAATAAAAAAGAGTCAATATATAATGAATAATGCAATAAGTGAAATTAAAAACACTCTGGAGGCAACAAATAGTAGAATAACAGAGGCAGAAGATAGGATTAGTGAATTAGAAGATAGAATGGTAGAAACAAATGAATCAGAGAGGACAAAAGAAAAACAAATTAAAAGAAATGGGGACAATCTCAGAGACCTCCAGGACAATAGTAAACGCTACAACATTCGAATCATAGGGGTCCCAGAAGAAGAAGACAAAAAGAAAGACCATGAGAAAATACTTGAGGAGATAATAGTTGAAAACTTCCCTAAAATGGGGAAGGAAATAATCACCCAAGTCCAAGAAACCCAGAGAGTCCCAAACAGGATAAACCCAAGGCGAAACACCCCAAGACACATAGTAATCAAATTAACAAAGATCAAACACAAAGAACAAATATTAAAAGCAGCAAGGGAAAAACAACAAATAACACACAAGGGAATACCCATAAGGATAACAGCTGATCTTTCAATAGAAACTCTTCAAGCCAGGAGGGAATGGCAAGACATACTTAAAATGATGAAAGAAAATAACCTACAGCCCAGATTGTTGTACCCAGCAAGGATCTCATTCAAGTATGAAGGAGAAATCAAAAGCTTTTCAGACAAGCAAAAGCTGAGAGAATTCTGCACCACCAAACCAGCTCTCCAACAAATACTAAAGGATATTCTCTAGACAGGAAACACAAAAATGGTGTATAAATTCGAACCAAAAACAATAAAGTAAATGGCAACGGGATCATACTTATCAGTAATTACCTTAAACGTAAATGGGTTGAATGCCCCAACCAAAAGACAAAGACTGGCTGAATGGATACAAAAACAAGACCCCTACATATGTTGTCTACAAGAGACCCACCTCAAAACAGGGGACACATACAGACTGAAAGTGAAGGGCTGGAAAAAGATTTTCCATGCAAATAGGGACTAAAAGAAAGCAGGAGTAGCAATACTCATATCAGATAAAATAGATTTTAAAACAAAGACTGTGAAAAGAGACAAAGAAGGACACTACATAATGATCAAAGGATCAATCCAAGAAGAAGATATAACAATTATAAATATATATGCACCCAACACGGGAGCACCGCAGTATGTAAGACAAATGCTAACAAGTATGAAAGGAGAAATTAACAATAACACATTAATAGTGGGAGACTTTAATACCCCACTCACACCTATGGACAGATCAACTAAACAGAAAATTAACAAGGAAACACAAACTTTAAATGATACAATAGACCAGTTAGACCTAATTGATATCTATAGGACATTTCGTCCCAAAACAATGAATTTCACCTTCTTCTCAAGCGCACATGGAACCTTCTCCAGGATAGATCACATCCTGGGCCATAAAGCTAGCCTTGGTAAATTCAAAAAAATAGAAATCATTCCAAGCATCTTTTCTGACCACAATGCAGTAAGATTAGATCTCAATTACAGGAGAAAAACTGATAAAAAAAATCCAACATATGGAGGCTGAACAACACGCTGCTGAATAACCAACAAATCGCAGACGAAATCAAAAAAGAAATCAAAATTTGCATAAAAACGAATGAAAATGAAAACACAACAACCCAAAACCTGTGGGACACGGTTAAAGCAGTCCTAAGGGGAAAGTTCATAGCAATACAGGCATACCTCAAGAAACAAGAAAAAAGTCAAATAAATAACCTAACTCTACACCTAAAGCAACTAGAAAAGGAAGAAATGAAGAACCCCAGGGTTAGTAGAAGGAAAGAAATCTTAAAAATTAGAGCAGAAATAAATGCAAAAGAAACAAAAGAGACCATAGCAAAAATCAACAAAACCAAAAGCTGGTTTTTTGAAAGGATGAATAAAATTGACAAACCATTAGCCAGACTCATCAAGAAACAAAGGGAGAAAAATCAAATCAATAAAATTAGAAATGAAAATGGAGAGATCACAACAGACAACACAGAAATACAAAGGATCATAAGAGACTACTATCAGCAATTATATGCCAATAAAATGGACGAGGAAGAAATGGACAAATTCTTAGAAAAGTACAACTTTCCAAAACTCGACCAGGAAGAAATAGAAAATCTTAACAGACCCATCACAAGCACGGAAATTGAAACTGTAATCAAAAATCTTCCAGCAAACAAAAGCCCAGGTCCAGACGGCTTCACCGCTGAATTCTACCAAAAATTTAGAGAAGAGCTAACACCTATCCTGCTCAAACTCTTCCAGAAAATTGCAGAGGATGGTAAACTTCCAAACTCATTCTATGAGGCCACCATCACCCTAATACCAAAACCTGACCAAGATCCCACAAAAAAAGAAAACTACAGGCCAATATCACTGATGAACATAGATGCAAAAATCCTTAACAAAATTCTAGCAATCAGAATCCAACAACACATTAAAAAGATCATACACCATGACCAAGTGGGCTTTATCCCAGGGATGCAAGGATTCTTCAATATCCGCAAATCAATCAATGTAATACACCACATTAACAAATTGAAAAATAAAAACCATATGATTATCTCAATAGATGCAGAGAAAGCCTTTGACAAAATTCAACATCCATTTATGATAAAAACTCTCCAGAAAGCAGGAATAGAAGGAACATACCTCAACATAATCAAAGCTATATATGACAAACCCACAGCAAACATTATCCTCAATGGTGAAAAATTGAAAGCATTTCCTCTAAAGTCAGGAACAAGACAAGGGTGCCCACTTTCACCATTACTATTCAACATAGTTTTGGAAGTTTTGGCCACAGCAATCAGAACAGAAAAAGAAATAAAAGGAATCCAAATTGGAAAAGAAGAAGTAAAGCTCTCGCTGTTTGCAGATGACATGATCCTCTACATAGAAAACCCTAAAGACTCCACCAGAAAATTACTAAAACTAATCAATGACTATAGTAAAGTTGCAGGATATAAAATCAACACACAGAAATCCCTTGCATTCCTATACACTAATAATGAGAAAACAGAAAGAGAAATTAAGGAAACAATTCCATTCACCATTGCAATGGAAAGAATAAAATACTTAGGAATATATCTACCTAAAGAAACTAAAGACCTATATATAGAAAACTATAAAACACTGGTGAAAGAAATCAAAGAGGACACTAACAGATGGAGAAATATACCATGTTCATGGATTGGAAGAATCAATATAGTGAAAATGAGTATACTACCCAAAGCAATCTATAGATTCAATGCAATCCCTATCAAGCTACCAACAGCATTCTTCACAGAGCTAGAACAAATAATTTCACAATTTGTATGGAAAAACAAAAAACCTCGAATGGCCAAAGCGATCTTGAGAAAGAAGAATGGAACTGGAGGAATCAACCTACCTGACTTCAGGCTCACAAAGCCACAGTCATCAAGACAGTATGGTACTGGCACAAAGACAGAAATATAGATCAATGGAACAAAATAGAAAGCCCAGAGATAAATCCACGCACATATGGACACCTTATCTTTGACAAAGGAGGCAAGAATATACAATGGATTAAAGACAATCTCTTTAACAAGTGGTGCTGGGAAATCTGGTCAACCACTTGTAAAAGAATGAAACTAGAACACTTTCTAACACCATACACAAAATAAACTCAAAATGGATTAAAGATCTAGACGAAAGACCAGAAACTATAAAACTCCTAGAGGAGAACATAGGCAAAACACTCTCTGACATACATCACAGCAGGATCCTCTATGACCCACCTCCCAGAATATTGGAAATAAAAGCAAAAATAAACAAATGGGACCTAATTAAAATTAAAAGCTTCTGCACATCAAAGGAAACTATTAGCAAGGTGAAAAGACAGCCTTCAGAATGGGAGAAGATAATAGCAAATGAAGCAACTGACAAACAACTAATCTCAAAAATATACAAGCAACTCCTACAGCTCAACTCCAGAAAAATAAATGACCCAATCAAAAAATGGGCCAAAGAACTAAATAGACATTTCTCCAAAGAAGACATACAGATGGCTAACAAACACATGAAAAGATGCTCAACATCACTCATTATCAGAGAAATGCAAATCAAAACCACTATGAGGTACCATTTCACACCAGTCAGAATGGCTGCGATCCAAAAGTCTACAAGTAATAAATGCTGGAGAGGGTGTGGAGAAAAGGGAGCCCTCTTACACTGTTGGTGGGAATGCAAACTAGTATAGCCACTATGGAGAACAGTGTGGAGATTCCTTAAAAAACTGGAAATAGAACTGCCTTATGATCCAGCAATCCCACTGCTGGGCATACACACTGAGGCAACCAGAAGGGAAAGAGACACGTGTACCCCAATGTTCATCACAGCACTGTTTATAATAGCCAGGACATGGAAGCAACCTAGATGTCCATCAGCAGATGAATGGATAAGAAAGCTGTGGTACATATACACAATGGAGTATTATTCAGCCATTAAAAAGAATACATTTGAAGCAGTTCTAATGAGGTGGATGAAACTGGAGCCTATTATACAGAGTGAAGTAAGCCAGAAAGAAAAACACCAGTACAGTATACTAACGCATATATATGGAATTTAGAAAGATGGTAACAATAACCCTGTGTACGAGACAGCAAAAGAGACACTGATGTATAGAACAGTCTTATGGACTCTGTGAGAGAGGGAGAGGGTGGGAAGATTTGGGAGAATGGCATTGGAACATGTAAAATATCATGTATGAAAAAATAAATAAATAAAATAAGATTTAAATTAATTAAGAAAATAAATCTTAAATATATAGTGATATAAAACCTGAATTTGGTTCTCTAAGAGGACAAAGTTTTCTTAAAATATTGAACTGCTTTTGGTAAGATTATGAGTTAGTTTAAGTGATCTGTAGGGACTTCCGTGATGCATCTGTCTGCAATGAAGGAGACCTGGGTTCAATTCCTGGGTGGGAAAGATCCCTTAGAGAAAGAAATGGCAACCCACCCCAGTACTATTGCCTGGAAAATCCCATGGATGGAGGAGCCTGGTAGGCTATAGTCCATGCGGTCGCAAAGAGTCGGACACAACTGAGCAACTTCACTCTCTCACTCAATTTAGTGACCATTGAGATCTTTTATTATCCCTGGTTAAAATTTTTTGATATTTTTGACAAACTTTTCTAGTTCTAAATGAGGTTCATTTGACCTCTGGCTAACTTTGAGGCTTTCCAGAGGGCCCCTACAATACCTGAAATTATTTGTTTTCTCTCCATCTCAGGAATATTAAACTAATTGAACCAGTCAGAATGGCTGCAATCCAAAAGTCTACAAGTAATAAATGCTGGAGAGGGTGTGGAGAAAAGGGAACCCTCTTACACTGTTGGTGGGAATGCAAACTAGTACAGCCACTATGGAGAACAGTGTGGAGATTCCTTAAAAAACTGGAAATAGACATGCCTTATGATCCAGCAATCCCACTGCTGGGCATACACACTGAGAAAACCAGAAGGGAAAGAGACACGAGTACCCCAATGTTCATTGCAGCACTGTTTATAATAGCCAGGACATGGAAGCAACCTAGATGTCCATCAGCAGATGAATGGATAAGAAAGCTGTGGTACATATACACAATGGAGTATTATTCAGCCATTAAAAAGAATACATTTGAATCCGTTCTAATGAGGTGGATGAAACTGGAGCCTATTATACAGAGTGAAGTAAGCCAGAAAGAAAAACACCAATACAGTATATTAACGCATATATATGGAATTTAGAAAGATGGTAACAATAACCCTGTGTACGAGACAGCAAAAGAGACACTGATGTATAGAACAGTCTTATGGACTCTGTGGGAGAGGGAGAGGGTGGGAAGATTTGGGAGAATGGCATTGAAACATGTAAAATATCATGTATGAAATGAGTTGCCAGTCCAGGTTCGATGCACGATACTGGATGCTTGGGGCTGGTGCACTGGGACGACCCAGAGGGATGGAATGGGGAGGGAGGAGGGAGGAGGGTTCAGGATGGGGAACACATGTAAACCTGTGGCGGATTCATTTTGATATTTGGCAAATCTAATACAGTTATGTAAAGTTTAAAAATAAAATAAAATTTAAAAAAAAAAATAATAAATAAACTAATTGAGCTTGTTCGCTGTGTTGAATTGCATGGGAGGTATCAAATGAGTGATAAAACTTTTCTAGACTGTATCATATGGGTAAACATTATTAATATATGTATTATATATTATTAATATACATATTCTCGGAAAAGGCAATGGCACCCCACTCCAGTACTCTTGCCTGGAAAATCCCATGGATGGAGGAGCCTGGAGGGCTGCAGTCCATGGGGTCACTGAGGGTCGGACACGACTGAGTGACTTCACTTCCACTTTTCACTTTCATGCATTGGAGAAGGAAATGGCAACCCACTCCAGTGCTCTTGCCTGGAGAATCCTAGGGACGGGGGAGCCTGGTGGGCTGCCGTCTGTGTGGTTGCACAGAGTCGGACACGACTGAAGTGACTTAGCATAGCAATATACATATTCTAGAAATTGTATGGGATTCCTAGAATTCTGGTATATTCTGATAAATGATCAGTCATAATTTACAGTGAAGTGAAAGTCGCTCAGTCGTGTCAGACTCTGCAACCCCATGGACAGTCCGTGGAATTCTTCAGACCCGTATACCAGAGTGGGTAGCCTTTCCCTTCTCCAGAGGATCTTCCCAACTCAGGGATCGAACCCAGGTCTCCCGCATTGCAGGTGGATTCTTTACCAGCTGAACCACAAGGGAAGCCCAAGAATACTGGAGTGGGTAGCCTATCCCTTCTCCAGCAGATCTTCCTGACCCAGGAATCGAATCAGGGTCTCCTCAGGCAGATTCTTTACCGGCTGAGCCACAAGGGAAGTCCATTGTCACAGCAGTAGTCAAATTTCTGTTGACATGCACTGTAATTCCACTTGGTTGATGCGAAAACAAAAAGACATTCTTTTAATAGTTGGGCTTCCGTGGTGGCAAGGCCTTGGAAAGGAAAACCAAGCAAAAGTGGTTGAACAAAACTCAAGAAATTTAGCAAAACAAATGAAGACCTCTCTGAATTTTTGGAAAGAATGTTATGAGACCTACAGACATCATACTAATGCAAGTCCTGAGGCCCCTAAAAATATTAGAATGGTAGATTTGATCTTTGTGGGCAAAACGCCTCAGACATCAGGAGAAAGTTGCAAAAATCAGATGGTACATTGGGAATGAACCCTTCTCAACTGGTAGATGTTGCTGTTAAAGTATTCAAAAGAGGATAGCAATAGAAGAAAGAAGATGCGAGACAAAACATCACCTTTTTTGGCAGTGGCACTGGATTTCCAAAAGGCAAGTAGCTTGAAGTAAGGCTCTACTGGGGAAGGAACAAGGCGCCTACTATAAGGAGGAGGGACACTAGAAAACAGATCCCCTAGACCAAAGCAGAACAATGAAGGAACCTCATGTATGGCAGAGAGAGAGACACTCTGAATGAAGAGGCCGGGGGGCTCCCTTGGATTTGAGGGACCTAGTTCCCCACCAAAGCCTCAGGTAAAACTGACATTGGGGAATGGGCTGATTACCACATCCTGAAGTTATTCACCAGAAAACTTTGAATCAGAGTCCACCAAAGGACTGAAATATAGGCTTTACTGAAATGCCCAAACTGCAAAAATTGCAGTTAACCTGCTAGTGTTTGTATGGACACATTTTCAGGACAGATGGAAGCATGAACCACATGGATGTAAAATCTCTGAAGTGGTTCCACTTAGGGAAATTATCCAGCTTTGGATTGAGGTGTTAACACAACATTCATCCCACAGACCACAATCAACAGGAAGACAAATCATATATTAAAAGCCAAGAATATGAATCATATGTTAAAAAGAAATGTCACTAAAATGTCAAGAATCATTTAACTTGGGATAAGACCTTGCCAACTACCCACTACAGATCAGAAGCAAGCTTACATTAAGCCCCTTTAAAATATTGTATTCTGGGTATCTGCCCAGGTACTTGTTCTTCTTCAGTTGCTCTATCATGTTCAAGTCTTTGTGACCCATGGACTGTAGCACACTTGGCTTCCCTACCCTTCACTTTCTCCTGGAGTTTGTTCAAATTCATGTCCATTGAATTGATGATGCCATCCAGACATCTCATCCTCTGTCATCTCCTTCTCCTCCTGCCTTCAATCTTTCCCAGCATCAGGGTCTTTTCCAATAAGTTGGCTCTTTGCATCAAGTGGCCAAAGTATTGGGGCTTCAGCATCAGTCCTTCCAATGAATATTCAGGGTTAATTTCCTTTAGGACTGACTGCTGTGATCTTCTGTAGTCCAGGGGACTCTCAGGAGTCTTCTTGAGCACCACAGTTCAATTCTTTGGTGCTCAGCCTACTTTATAGTCCAACTCAGACATCCATACATGACTACTGGAAAGACCATAGCTTTGACTACATGGACCTTTGTTGGCAAAGTAATGTCTCTGCTTTTTAATATGCTGTCTAAGTTTGTCATAGCTTTTCTTCCAAGGAGCAAGTGTCCTTTAATTTCACAGCTGCAGTCACCACCTGCAGTGATTTTGGAGCCCAAGAAAATAAAGGCTGTCACTGTTTCCTTTTTTACCCATATAGAAGAATCAATGCTAAAAGACCTAGAGGTTACCAGTTATATTAAAACTTTTGGGCACTATACTATTCATGAGTTTGCCTCCAACAGGTCTGTCATCCAACTGAAGTAGATGATAATTCCATTACAGCTGCAGAAGTGGTAACCAATTTGTTTCAGTTCAGTTCAGTCACTCAGTCATGTCCGACTATTTGTGACTCCATGGACTGCAGCGTGACAGGCCCCCATGTCCATCGCCAACTCCCAGAGTTTATTCAAATTCATGTGCATTGAGTCAGTGATGCCAACCAACCATCTCGTCCTCTGTCGTCCCCTTCTCCTCTCGCCTTAAATCTTTCTGAGTATCAGGGTCTTTTCAAATGAGTCAGTTCTTCACATCAGGTGGCCAAAGATTGGAGCTTCAGCTTCAACATCAGTTCTTCCGATGAATATTCAGGACTGATCTCCTTTAGGATGGATGTTTGGATCTCCTTGCAGTCCAAGGGACTCTCAAGAGTCTTCTCCAACACCACAGTTCAAAAACATCAATTCTTCGGTGCTCAGCCTTCTTTATGGTCCAATTCTCATATCCATACATGACTACTGGAAAAACCATAGCTTTGACTAGATGGACCGTGGTTGGCAAAGTAATGTCTCCGCTTTTTAGTACACTGATAGGTTGCTCATAGCTTTTCTTCCAAGGAGCAAGGGTCTTTTAATTTCATGGCTGCAGTCACCATCTGCAGTGATTTTGGAGCCCCCAAATCTAAAGTCTCTCATTGTTTCCATTATTTCCCCATCTATTCGCCATGAAGTGATGGGACCAGATGCCATGATCTTAGTTTTCTGAATGTCGAGTTTTAAGCCAACTTTTTGACTCTCCTCTTTCACTTTCATCAAGAGGCTCTTTAGTTCTTCTTCACTTTCTGCCATAAGGTGGTGTCATCTGCATATCTGAGGTTATTGATATTTCTCCTGGCAGTCTTGATTCCAATTTGTGCTTCATCCAACCCAGCATTTTGTATGATGTACTCTGCACAGAAGTTAAATAAGCAGGGTGAAAATATACAGCCTTGACATACTCCTTTTCCTATTTGGAACCAATCTGTTGTTCCATGTCCAGGTTTAACTGTTGCTTATTGACCTGCATACAGATTTCTCAAGAGGCAGGTCAGGTGGTCTGGTATTCCCACCTCTTGAAGAATTTTCCACAGTTTGTTGTAATCCACACAGTCAAAAGCTTTTGCATAATCAATAAAGCAGAAGTAGATGTTTTTCTGGAACTGTCTTGCTTTTTCTATGATCCAACAGATGTTGGCAATTTGATCTCTGGTTTCTCTGCCTTTTCTAAATCCAGCTTGAACATCTGGAAATTCATGGTTCACATACTGTTGATGCCTGGCTTTGAGGATTCTGAGCATTAGTTTGCTAGCATGTGAGATGTGTTCAATTGTGAGATAGTTTGAACATTCTTTGGTATTGCTTTTCTTTGGGATTGGAATGAAAACTGATCTTTTCCAGTCCTGTGGCCACTGCTGAGTTTTCCAAGTTTGCTGGCATATTGAGTGCAGCACTTTAACAGCATCATCTTTTAGGATTTGAAATAGCTCAACTGGAATTCCATCACCTCCACTAGCTTTGTTCCTAGTGATGCTTCCTAAGGCCCACTTGACTTCACATTCCAGGTTGTCTAGTTCTAGGTGAGTGATCACACCATCCTGGTTATCTGGGTCATGAAGAGCTTTTTTGTATAGTTCTTCTGTGTATTCTTGCCACCTCTTCTTAATATCTTCTGCTTCTGTTAGGTCCATATAATTTCTGTCCTTTATTGAGACCATCTTTGCCTGAAATATTCCCTTGGTATTTCTAATTTTCTTGAAGAGATCTCTAGTCTTTCCCTTTCTATTTTTTTGCTCAATTTCTTTGCATTGATCACTGAGGAAGGCTTTCTTATCTCTCCTTGCTATTCTTTGGAACTCTGCATTCAAATGGGTATATCTTACCTTTTCTCCTTTGCCTTTAGCTTCTCTCTTTTTCTCCTCTATATATGGCCTCCTCAAACAAACATTATTTGCCTTTTTGCATTTATTTTTGGGATGGCCTTGATCACTGCTTCTGGTACAATGTCATGAACCTCCATCCATAGTTCTTTAATTTTGTCCAAATAAATAGTGCAGGAATTTAGTATACCTTTGGGGAACTGGAACCAAAACTCTAAGTTCAATTACAAATTAAATAAAATGCTAAGCGGTCCCATTGGGTTCAAACAGTCATGAAATATAAAGGATTGACTAAAGGTCCTAAGGAATATCCGTTACCCCCATTCAACAGAATGGCCTTTCTTTCTTTCCCCACAAGATGGTGGAATGGATGTTGATAGTGGAGAATTGTAGGGAAGAACATTTTGTAATCTATTATAAGCTAATCACTTAAAGGATATTGCCTATAGGCTTATATTTCACATAATGGCCCATCTCTAGGAACTCTGTTTCCCAGGTAATAAGCCTTAAGCTAAAACACCGTTCAGCTCACAGAAGACATCCTGACCAGGTCCACCTGTGGAATGGCTACAGGGAGGAAGAAATTAAGACGTCCTCCAGAGGCCGATGGGAACCAGGAAGTGTCTTACTTTATTCCCTCCCCTTTTAGTGTAAGAGGAGCCTGAATTGTAACTCTGGTAAGATGGTCTTATGGGGCATGAGCCCACCATCTTCTCAGTTTGCTGGTTTTCCAAATAAAGTTATTCCTTGCCTCAAAAACTTGTCTCTTGATTACTGGCCTGTGATACTGTGAACAATACAAGTTTGGACTCAGTAACAACATGGCAGTCAGACCCCCAAATGCTGGACACTTCAGAAGATTCAGAAAGTCTGGAAGAGTGAAAGATTAGGGGCCCTGATTAGATTTGAACTGTGGTGTTGGAGAAGATTCTTGAGAGTCTCTTGGACTGCAAGGAGATCCAACCAGTCCATCCTAAAGGAGATCAGTCCTGGGTGTTCATCGGAAGGACTGATGCTGAAGCTGAAACTCCAGTACTTTGTCTACCTGATGTGAAGAGTTGACTCATTTGAAAAGACCCTGATGCTGGGAAAGATTGAAGGTGGGAGGAGAAGGGGACGCCAGAGGATGAGATGGTTGGATGGCATCACTGACTCAATGGACATGGGTTTGGGTGGACTCCGGGAGTTGGTGATGGACAGGGAGGCCTGGTGTGCTGTGGTCCATGGGTGGGGTCTCAAAAATTCGGACACGACTGCGCGACTGAACTGAACTGAACTGATTAAAGTCTTCACTACACCTCTGAGGAAATATTTTTCACTTTCCTTTTTGAAAGGGTTAAAATCAGCCTGTTCAGAGTCCTGCCATTTTGCAGTTCCACTGCATGTTTATCACACAATGCCCTATCCTATCTGTGACCAGTAAAGCTTCTGCTGATGCATCAGATGAGGAAATATGGCATTGTGCCAGTTATCAATGTACTGCCTCTCAGAGCTGAATTTCTCCATTGCCTGATCCATGAAAGTGGAGCTGGGCCCTATAAATGATTCCTTGGCCAACTGGCAGTAAGTTTTGTCATTGGGGATGCTGGAGAGACACTGTGGAGGTTCTGCTTCTGGGCTCCAGAATGCTCCCTGAGCTAGCTGCTACAGCACCGCCACATGTCCAGGGCCCAGCTGCTTTGGTGCACGGGCCCTCGAGCTCCAGGCTCCAGAGGAACAGCCCCCGATCCCTGTGCCCGGCTCCTGCAGCACCTAGCTCCACAGTGTACAGTATTCAGTGGCACCCAGTGGCCAGCAGTTTCACAGCACCCTTCCTGGGTGGTTTTGTACTATAATGACTCCTTGGGTAAATGGATTTCCTCAGCAACTTGGAAGGTGGATTTCTGGCAAGTTCCACTGGTACAGGACCACAGTGACTCTGTTGTCCAGCGAGCCGTGGGCACAGCCCCTTTGACAATGTCTGCATCTCAGCCCAGGGTCCCTTCCTGGGGTAGCTATCCTCCTTTTACATGCTATGACTTTATTTATCAGTGTTCTCTGTACTTCATACTAGCTCATCCCCTTTACGTCAACTCTGTTATAGTTAGAGCAATTCTTTATACTATACTGTTAGGAAAATTACATGGAAGTCGTCCTGTTCAGGCTTCAGAGACAAGAAAGCAGAGCAGGCCTCTCTCCTCGCTTCTGACCTGCCTGACCAGGCACACCTGAAAATGTGCCCACCGTGAGTGCAAAACAAGCAGCACTGCGGATGAGAGAGGATGTGGGTCTGGGATTGTTGAGCCCCTACAAGGGAACTGGCCAGCCGCCCTGGGGCTTAACAACTTTTCAAGATTTGTAAGACAAAACAAATAACAATGTTCAAAAAAAAAAAAAAAGATTAACATAAAACCAGAGCTGCAATTTTTTTGCAGCCTGGGATTATAAGCAGGAACCCCCAAAGTGCAATTTTGAAGTCTCAATAGTGGAGCAGAGGCACTGCCTGGGACCTTTTCCCAAATGGGACTCCAGACTGCTGTTTGCTGTCTGAGTCTAAGATGCTGCTTGGATGCCAGTCAAAACCCAATCTTATGATGCATGTACTGTTACTATCCTTTACTATTCTATTTCTCTTTCCTTTAATGATTGCCTATTGCAAGTATGATAAATAATTCCCTATTAAATATTAAAATCATTTATTTGTGTATAATGAGTGGTTTCTTTTGTTAAGAAATCCTTTGAATCTGAAACAAAAGTTAAAGCTTCCAGCACATACACTTTCCCCCTCAAACTACCCTGTACTTTCTTTCTCCTGAGCTGACCTGACAGACACAAGCACCAAGCTGTCAAAGTTTTGTGGCTGCAGACAGTATATACTAACTCAACTGAGAACGTAGAGGGTTCAGTGCAGGAGGTGCCGCAGTTCACAGGATGGAGGGAAGGCATGGAGGCCAGGCTTCAGAAGGAGACAGACCTTGGCAGATGGAGGGTTCTAGGTGCCAGAGCTGATGGGAAGGGCCTGACAGGGCCAGCCTCCCTAAAGCTGAACCTGGTAAGTGCTACGGGCCAGTAACATGTGCAGGAAGTGCCCAGGAGTAGGGGAGGCAGGGAAGCAAGGGAGGGCAGGAGGGAGAGCCAAGCAGGGTCTTAGCTGGAGGCAGACTGACCCCCGTGGGGGCACTCTGGAGCACAAACACAATGACAGAATTATTCCTCTGGGCAAAAGGGCCAGGCTCTTGCACTAGCTGTCACTGGCAAGCCCTCCTCCAGGCAGAGTGGCTCCATTCAGCCAAAGGATGTTCTCTGGAAAGTTGCTAAGCCAGCAACACAATAGCAGCATCTTCCAAGACATCATAAGAGAAGTAAGGAAAGAAACAGGAGCCTCAAATAGACACAGGGAATCACCCTCTGAATGGGGGCAGACGTCACCACAATCTTGCCACAGCAGCTTTAAGATGAAACACAGGAGTGAGACGGCAGGAAAATGCAAACAGCTGAAGCACTTCCAAGCCTTGTTTGCTGTTTTCATCTGAATGAATCCTCCCAATTCCATCTGATTCCAAAACATGTCCTGTCTCACTAAGCTGCAGACCCCCTGGCTTGGGAGGACTGGAGCAGAGCAAACCATATGCCTCCTTGATTGGGAAAGAAGTGCAGAAGAGAGGAAGGCCGTGGGGCTTGTAAGATGTTCGATGTGTTTGGGAAATTTTTAAATCTAGCAATATTCATGTATATGTCAATTGTTTCATTTTCCTTGGAAGACGCTAGTAGTCATATAGTTCCTATATTCCCCAAAGTCATACTCACATGGAAGAGGTCTGTGTGTTTCTTCATTGCTTGTTTCTGATTCCATTTGTCTCACTTGCCCTTGACATGCTGTTTCCCAACATTTCAGCATGTACTCTGAGTTTAGCTATGCCAGTATTTTAAATAAATGTTACCAGTTTCTTCACTTGAAGTGCAGAATTAACAGGATAAAATCAGAGTAGAATTAACAAGATAAAATCAGAAAAGGGACTATCTTCAAAGCACACTCATGAGAATGGTGCTGTCTCCCAAGATGAAGGGGAATGGGAGTCCAGAAACAGTGACCCGGGTGCAGCCTCCTGAGTCATGAGCTGGCCCTCCTCCTCCCTGCCCCTGCAGCTGGCCTCCATCTGTGACACCTACTATACCTGCTCCCAGGTTAAAGGGTCTTTTTTTTCCCAACAAGGATTTGTTTCACTGTGTTTTCCACACAGATAGAAGTAAGGCTTTTTTTGACAGGGGAAAAAAAGTCTTTACAAAAACAATCTATAATTAAATCAGTAACAAAATTTAAATAAGTCAAGTACTCTGCATTTGAAATTCAATTTTACAGTTCAAGATTAGTGAATTCTGGTAGGAAAAAGAGACTAGCAGGAAGGGAAAAGATACCCTTTCAACTAATGAGAAGTCATAAACTCTTTTCTTTAGATTGCTTTGGGAAAACGCACGGCATAAGAAAGGTCATTTAAGGAAGACCTAAGAGTTTCAAGTTGAGTGATCTTCAGACTGAAAACTATTTTAAGATTTTCCAAGAAATTGAAGCTTTCCATGCAAGCGTGGACAGCACTAGTCCTTCCCGAAAGTCCTTCAAGTGGCCTGAGTCCAGTTTTAAATGTGTCCATTCTAGTGGCACCTCTCCTTTTTCTATCTGGAATATTTGAATCATAGCTGAAAACACACATCAGCATTTCATTAAAAGCAGTCCCAACTGTTCCAAAAGTTTAGTGAGATGCTTTTTCTTGCCTAAAGTTTGAGCCCATGGTCTTCCGGACCACTTAGCATCAATGTTTAAGCACGACTGCATGTCCAAAAACCAGAGACACAGAATAAAAGGGCACTATGATTTCAGGGATATTTAGAAAAGGATGGAATAAATGAAACAGATTACATATTTGATGTTCAAAAGATACATGGTTAGTATTAAGCAAGATTACTGTGAACATATGTATATTACAGAAAGAACTGCTAGCTCTATCAGGGGTTAGGGAAATCTAAAATATAATTTTCTAAAGGATTTTTCTAGAAAACTAATCTTTAGTTATTGCAAACAGGTGTTATCACTTTAGTTCATTTATTTCAGCTATTATGGAGCAACATCATAGAAATGTGGTCATGCAAAGTTATTTTCTTGGAAAGTATTAATACGTAGCAAGGAAAAGCCACCTTCCCAAAGAGAATGCTTTCCCCTTTAAAAGTCTAAATCCAAGCTGACTTGCCTAAATTGACCAGGATTTCATTTCTGTGAAAGGAGAAGTCCAAACGATACTGTGGCTGTCTAGTTAAAGTCCCCACAGAGGATTCCAGTGGAGATAAAAGCTTCAAATACACTCAGGTTTCTTTTCTACTGTTTCTCAAAAAAAAAAAACAAACACATAAACTGCTGAGATCTATCACGCTGTATTTTGGCCCCAGCAATTGCCTGATCATTACTCAGCAGACAGCTAAGTCCTGTTTTGTCCTCTTTTCTTCTCTCATTACTTCCCTAGAAAAGATCTTCTACTAAATATCAAAGCAATAAAGAGCACCAAAAGGTGATTTGATTCTCAAATCCATTTTAAACTGCTGATCCAAACCCATGGGACATCACAAATAAGAGGAACAGAGATCCACCTGTTCCACAGAGTATCTCTCAGGGGATCTACAGGAAGGAGGGAAGTTGGCCCCGTGTTTTCACCACTAATAAACACCACTGACCTACCAGAGGAAAACTTGTATATTCCTGACATTCTGCCTCCAATATCTTCCTACTGCCGTGAAACACCCTGATATCATTTCAAACTCTCAGAAGTACAGGTATATGTCTAAAAGCAAGTTTTCAATGAGTTCAATTCCCAGCATATTAACATCCTGTCATTGCTGTGACAGAAACATCAACAACATCTAAATATGAAACTTGTTTTAAGTTCTCATTTTGCCATGATTCCAACTTTGCCTTTGCCTTGCAACAGTTTAGGCAGGCGTGGGCAAGTCAGTAATTACAGTACAGTATAGACTACAGCCCTTGAGTTTGTCCCACATGAGGGAGAAAAGTAAGGCCCCACCTGCTGTTTATATTATGCAGTGCAAAATACAACTCCTCATGAGACCTTTAAACTGTAATGTATCAGTTCCTTTTATAGGTAAGTCATCAGCAATATTAGAGTTTAAAGAGATTGTAGCTATACTTGAGAAGAATCCACTTAAATGTACAAATAAGAGCGTAATTGTTAAATTTCTCTTTTAGTGTTTATTGTTTCTTTAAAAGGTCCTTTTTGAGTTCAATAAACATGAATTAAACATTAGTAAATATTAATATATTTGGTCCTTATGGGGCCTACCAATAAGTATAAAATACCTAATTAAACTATTTATCCAGTCAAAAATATGTATTCCTAGTCTCGAGCTAACGGAGAAGGCAATAGCCCCCACTCCAGTACTCTTGCCTGGAAAATCCCATGGGCAGAGGAGCCTGGTAGGCTGCAGTCCATGGGGTCAGGAAGAGTCGGGCACGACTGAGCGACTTCACTTTCACTTTTCACTTTCATGCATTGGAGAAGGAAATGGCAACCCACTCCAGTGTTCTTGCCTGAAGAATCCCAGGGACGGGGGAGCCTGGTGGGCTGCCGTCTGTGGGGTTGCACAGAGTCAGACACGACTGAAGTGACTTAGCAGCAACAGCAACAGCAGCAGTCTCAAGCTAAAGACTGAAATATTACCAGTATTTTAAAAACAGCCAGGTTCAATGACACGCACCACCCCCGCACCCCCATGAAGACAAGTGCACATAGGTTCAGAGACAGTAGGTGTGTGCTCGGGGGCAGGGAAACCCCAGCATTTGGGGGCGGGGGCAGGGCAGATGAGCACAGCGACTGACTTAAATGTCTGAAAAGCAGCCATGAGTGATGGGTCAGACTTGTTCTGTAAGACTCCAGAAAGCAAATACAGTTAGAGGACAGAAGTAAAAGAGGCGTTATCATAGCTGCATGAGAGGAACTTTTCCATAATTAGGATTGTTCAAAAATCTAAGTGTCTTGCAGTGAAAATGCAAAAGCAGGCAGTAGGTGGATCCTCTGACATTTTGTGCCTGGGGAGAATTGATTTCCTGCTCTCACCAAGTTCCAGTTATCTTCTTAAAATGGGCTTGCTGTTGGGAACCAAGTTACCTGAGGTTATCAGCTAAGCTGAGGTCAGAGCTGGAGTTTTAGTTTGAAGGAGAGACAGCTCTCTTTTCCTTTTTTTTCTTTCCATTTTTTGGTGTGAAGTGAAGGCAGACAAATAGAAGACAGGGAGTCTGGCTCCATAAATCAATCCTAGCATTGTCTTTGGAACTGACGTTAAATCTTTAGCTGCATCCAACTGGCACATAAGGACATAACTAATAAGCACATCATTTAAACTTGGGAGAGATGAGATTATATCTAAAGAGTTGCTGTTGTTAAAATTAAACATCAGATTTTATCATTTAACTGGAAAACATAACATAAAAAACTTTCAGCTGCATAATGACTCTTTAGCATCCACCCAGCACAGTATAGAGTATGAGACCAAAGTGTGTGATGTTGCCACACAGGGGCTTCCTTGAGGGACCAATGAAATTAGGGAGTTTACTGCACCAGAAATATAAGAGCATACATTTGGTGAAAGCTCCCATCATCATTAAAAGTACAAAATAACATCTCCATAATGTAGCCTTTCATTTCCTGCCAGCATGGACACACTTGTCTGTAAGTTATTTACCTTTAATGGAAAACAAACAAACAAAAAAACTAAACCCACCAGAACAACAGCAAGTTACCTCATTGCTAATAATATTCCTACTTTGCATCATGACCTTCCCCTCTATTAAACTCAAAATGCTTTATCTATGTCTTCAGTCATTTGAACTGTATTGAGGCATTGCTGCTGAGTATAAACTGCAGAATATTTAACAGCATCTAGCGCCTTCCATGGGCTCCCCAAGTGGCTCAGTGGTTAAGAATCTGACTACCAATGCAGGAGATGCAGGTTCGATTCCTGCGTCAGGAAGATCCCCTGGAGAAGAAAATAGCAATGTACTCCAGTATTCTTGTCTGGGAAATCCCATGAGCACTGAAGCCTGGCAGGCCACAGTCCGTGAGGTCACAAAGAGCTGGACATGACTGAGCATCTAAAGAGCAGCAGCAGCATCTTCTTTAGAAATGAAAGTCCTACTAGGACTACACAGATGAAACAAATGGAACTAGAGTCAGAGCTTCAAATCCGTAAAGAGAGAAATATAAGCATCAGACCTAAGATCGAAATCCTTTTACAGAGAGGAGGAAACTTTGGAGTTTCAAATGCACAAAGTAATCAATGAGCTTGGCAGAGTGGAGCTTGCAAAGGGACATGTGAACAGAGTAAGACGTACCCTCCGGGCTTTGCAGTCACATGCTGGAAATGATGGGGCACTCACTGTCAGCCCTCCTCCCTGAATGCTGCAGGGGCAGAGGAGCCTACCAACACAAAACGTTCATTTCAGAATCCCTAGTAAGAAATGTCTATACTCTCCAAATCATTGAATTACTTGAGTTTCTTCTTACAGCAGTTTGGTGTTCCCTAACCAACAAACGGAGGTCTGAAATTATTTTAACAGTGTCTATGGGATCCAAAATTCATTTGTGTGTAGACTTGACCAGTGCTTTTATTGGTGACAATGACTGCATTTAGCCTAAGAGCTTAAAAAAAAAAATTTAATGGTATCTATGTGATGTGATGTAATGGAAGTGGTAGCAAATATGGTGACAATCATTTTGCAATTTATAAATGTATCAGACCAACTCACCAAAAACCTTAAATTGAACACTATTTTGTCAATTATATCTCAATAAAACTGGAAAAACAAAGAAAACACATACTTTCTTGTAATACAACAGCAGTTAACAGCAATTATATTTTATGGCATAGTTTCAGACTTCGTACTTATCAATTCTGAACAATTCAAGGAATTTACTGAAATCTAATGGGCTAAATAAATTAGTTTTCAGCACCACAAGGATACAAGGATGCATTCAGACAGTCATCTGTACAGTTACTCTGATTATTTATGAAATGGTAGCTCTTAGTTTCAGAGAAGGCAATGGCACCCCACTCCAGTACTCTTGCCTGGAAAATCCCATGGGCGGAGGAGCCTGGCAGGCTGCAGTCCATGGGGTCACTAAGAGTCGGACAGGACTGAGCGACTTTACTTTCACTTTTCACTTTCATGCATTGGAGAAGGAAATGGCAACCCACTCCAGTGTTCTTGCCTGGAGAATCCCAGGGATGGGGGAGCCTGGTGGGTTGCCGTCTATGGGGTCGCACAGAGTCGGACACGACTGAAGCGATGCAGCAGCAGCAGCAGCTCTTAGTTTCCATTATGGCAATTTGATTTTTAAGTACTTTGACAAATAGCAACAGATCAAAAACAATAACCTAGAAACTATATGTGTAGCCACAAAGTTTAAAATACATATGTTAATTTCCAAATTCAAAGATACTGCGACTTTTGGGTGAGCATCGCATAAAACTTACTGTTTAGTAAGTTTCTCAAAACTTACTCAAATTGAGAAATCAAATGATTCAGACCTTGCTGACAGTTAACATTGATAAACCTTTAGCCAGACTCATCAAGAAAAAAAAGGAGAGGACTCAAATCAATAAAATTAGAAATGAAGAAGGAAATGTTACAACTGACTCCACAGAAATACAAAGGATCATAAGAGACTACTATGAGCAACTGGATGCCAATAAAACAGACAACTGGGAAGAAATGGACAAATTTTTAGGAAGTTACAGTCTCCCAAGATTGAACCAGGAAGAAATAGAAAATATGAACAGGCCAATCACAAGCACTGAAATTGAAATTATAATTTAAAAATTCCCAACAAACAAAAGTCCAGGACCTGATGGCTTCACAGGTTAATTCTATCAAACATTTAGAAAACAGTTAACATGTATCCTTCTGAAACTCTTCCCAAAAATTTCAGAGAAAGAAGAACTTTCAAACTCATTCTATGAGGCCACAAGCACCCTGATACCAAAACCAGACAATGATACTAGAAAAAAAGAAAATTACAGGCCAATATCATTGACAAACATAGATGCAAAAATCCTCAACAAAATCCATATTAAAAAGATCATACACCATGATCAAGTGGGATTTATCCCAGGGATGGAAGGATTCTCCAATATCCACAAATTAATAAATGTGATACATCAGATCAACAAATTGAAGAATAAAACCACATGATCATCTCAATAGATTTAAAAATAGCTTTTGAAAATTCAGCATCCATTTATGATAAAAACTCCCTAGAAAGTGGGCAGAGAGGGAACTTAACCTCAACAAAATAAAGACTATATAGGACAAACCTACAACTAACATCATACACTATGGTGAAAAGCTGAAAGCACTTCCTCTAAGATCAGAAACAAGAGAAAGATGTCCACACTCACCACTTTTATTCAACATAGTTTTGGAAGTCCTAGTTACAGCAAAAAAAGTAAAGGAAATTCAAATTGGAAATGAAGAAGTTAAACTGTCACTGTTTGCAGATGACATCATACTATGCATAGAAAATCCCAGATGCTACCAGAAAGCTATTAGAACTCATCAATAAATTTGGTAAAGTTGTAGGTTACAAAATTAACACACAGAAATCTGTTGCATTTCTATAAGGTAACAACAAAAGATTAGAAAGAGAAATTCAAGAAATAATTCCATTTACCATCACATCAAAAAGAATTAAGTGCCTAATGATAACCCTACCTAATGAGACAAAAACCAGTACCCCAAAACTATAAGATGCTGATGAAAGAAACTGAAGAAGACACAAACTGATGGAAAGGATATGCCATGTTCATGGACTGAAAGAATCAATGTTGTTGAAATGACTATACTGCCCAAGGCAATCTACAGATTCAATGCAATCTGCATCAAATTACCCATGGCATTTTTCACAGAACTAGAAGAAAAAAAGTCCCAGAATTTGTATGGAAACACAGAAGATCCCAAATAGCTAAAGTAATCTTGAGAAAGAAAAACAGAGCTGAAGGAATCAGACTTCCCGACTTTGGGCTATACTACAAACTACAGTCATCAAAACAGTATGGTACTGGCACAAAAATAGAAATATAGATCGATGCAACAAGATAGAAAACCCAGAAATAAGTCCATGCACCTATGGTCAATTAATCTATGACAAAGGAGCCAAGACTACACAATGCTGGAAAGACAGTCTTTCACCAAATGGTTCTGGGAAAGCTGGATAACTACATGTAAAAAAGTGAAATTAGCTCATTCTTTAACACCATACACAAAAACAAGTTCAAAATGGATTAAAGACCTATATATGAGACTAGACACTATAAAATGTCCAGAGGAAAACATAGGCAGAACACTCTCTGACATAAATCATAGCAACATTTTTTCAATCTGTCTCCCAGAATAATGGAAACAAAAATAAACAAATGGGACCTCCTTAAACTCCAAAGCTTTTGCAAAGCAAAGGAAACAATAAATAAAATGAAAAGGCAACCCACAAACTGAGAGAAAATATTTGCAAATTATGTGACTGACAAGGGATTAGTCTCCACAATTTACAAACAGCTCATGATGCTTAACAGCATCAAAACAAGCAACCCACTCAACAAATGGGAGAAGACCTAGACGTTTCTCCAAATAAGACATTCAGATGGCCAAGAGGCTCATGAAAAGATGTTCAACATCACTAATTATTAGAGAAATGCAAATCAAAACTACAATGAGATACGACCTCACACCAGCCAGAATGGCTATCACCAAAACATCCACAAACAATGCCAGAGAAGGTGTGGAGAGAAGAGAAGTCTCCTACACTGTTGGTAGGAATGTAAATTGATACAGCCACTATGGAGAACAGTATGGAAGTTCCTTAGAAAACTAAAAATAGAGCTACCATATGACTGTGCAATCCCACTCCTGAGCATATATCTAAAGAAAAACATGATCTGAAAGAATATAGGCACTCCAGTGTTCACTGCAGCACTGTTTACAATAGCCATCACGTAGAAGCAACCTAAATGTCCATGGACAGAGGAATGGATAAAAAAAATGTCTTACATACATACAGTGGAATATTACCCAACCATTAATGCTATTTGTAGCACCACGGATGAGCCTAAAGATCGTGATCCTGAGTGAAGTAAGTCAGACAGAGAAGAATAAATATCATATGACACCCTTATATGCAGAATCTTAAAGAAATGATACAGATGAACTTACAAAACAGGAAGAGGCTCAGAGAGTTAGAGTTGGTTGGCAGTGGTGGGTTGCCACTGTATGGTTGCCAGTGGTAGAGGAAACAGTAAGGGAGTTTGGAATGGCTGTGTATATACTGCTATATTTAAAATGAATAACCAGACAGGTCTACTGTATAGCCCCAGGAACTCTGCTCAGTGTTATGGGAGTACAGTCTAGAGGAAAATGGATACATGTATATGTATGGCTGAGCCAATTTGCTGTTCACCTGAAACTATCATGACACTGTTAATTGGCTGCTGCTGCTGCTAAGTCACTTCAGTCGTGTCCGACTCTTAGCGACCCCATGGACTGCAGCCTACCAGGCTCCTCTGCCCATGGGATTTTCCAGGCAAGAGTACTGGAGTGGGATGCCATTGCCTTCTCTGTGTTAATTGGCTAGACCCCAATAAAAAAAGTTTTTAAAAAAATCTTAAAATGAAAAGCATAAAAAATTGTTACCCTTTTCTGCCACTTATTAATTACACCAAACTGAAGACAACTATCTTGAGGGAGCTATATAAACTCTTATCACCATCTGCTCCATTCTCAGATGCATAGTAAACCTGAACCCCTGGACTTCTGGGGGAAATCAACAGTTCTCTCATTTTAATCTGGCATATTTAAGATCTGTGTGGTCTGATGTCTTATCATTGTGAGTCACCATGGGAATTCAATAAGGTAGGACTTTGTATTCAAAGGCTATCTTTGCAGATAGAGCAGATTAGCATACTTCAGTAAAAGTCCATAGCCTCTCCATGCAACCATTTGTAAAATTCTGCATGTAAATTTTCCAAAGGTTCACCATGACATGAGTGAACAAGCATCTTCCCAGATGAACCCACACACTCTCATGTCATGCAACAAGTCTGGTTGCACAGCACAGGGCAAAGGCCCTCCTGGTACTGCAACGGAAGCTGGAGGTAATAATCTTCTATCTGGACATATGTGGAAACTCTCTGGATGGACACAGTCACTTCTTTTTTATTTACTTGTCCCCCAGGCCTCATTTAGGCAAGTTAAGTTTGGTCTGTTTTTAGACTAAATGGAAAACATTTTAAACTATGTTGTCTTACACCTTACCAATCAGGATGGTAATTTTCCAAAGAATAAATACATGGGATAATCCCTTTAAAACATCACATTTTACACATGGCACTCATGCAGGGCATGCAGTGGGAGCCCCAAGTGATTGAGACTTTCCCCGTGACCAGCGCCTTCTACCGCCCAATCTGTCCAGGCAGCACAGAGGCATCCTCCAGGACTGTGCAGCGCCACCGAAGAGTAAGGCACAGACAAAGCTCAATGGCCCCACAAGACACATCCTCTGGAATCCTTTGGTTTTGATAAATCTCAGACACTCTAGTTATTTGTCATTTGCCATTTTCTCCTAAAAACCAAAAGCATAAATGACCATAGATGTTAAATCCAAGTTGCTTAATTAGATTCAGAAAACATTCTCTACTGGAACTACAAAAGCAAAAATGGTTTAACCCCATAAAAACTGTGTGTCTGATGACTTGTCCTGACCCAGCTTGTGCAAAGAATCCAATTAGAAAAAGTCTTTATTGAAGTTCTCAGTTACTTTGGGGTACGGAAAGCTGAAGGGCATCTCGCAGAACAGCTCACATCTATGTGCTCTCAAGGAAGGAGGAGGAAGTGCCCCTGGGATTATCAGAAGCTCAAAATCTGGAGGCCAGAAAACTGGGCTCAAGTACTTGATGTTTCAAAGCACGGCCAGGATTATGGTCTCCTGGCCACCATCTGGACAATGGATACAGAAGAATTGTGTACTCTAGACTCTGTCTTTGGATCCTCAATCCTTTGAAATAAGAAAGAGTACTGCTGCTGCTGCTAAGTCACTTCAGTTGTGTCCAACTCTGTGTGACCGCATAGACGGCAGCCCACCAGGCTCCCCCGTCCCTGGGATTCTCCAGGCAAGAACACTGGAGTGGGTTGCCATTTCCTTCTCCAATGCATGAAAGTGAAAAGTGAAAGTGAAGTCGCTCAGTCCTGTCCGACTCTTAGCGACCCCATGGACTGCAGCCCACCAGGCTCCTCTGTCCATGGGATTTTTCAGGCGAGAGTACTGGAGTGGGGTGCCATTGCCTTCTCCAAAGAAAGAGTAGAGAGTCTAGTAAAAGGGAGAAATAAACAGTGAGTTTATGATGTGCTTCTTCGAGGAAGGTTCCAGCATTTGTATACCAGCTAATTTGCAGCTTTTTCCTGATCGAAGTCTTGAGTCTTGAGAAGAATCAGTGCAGGAATGGAAAGGAATGTGCTAGAATCCTTGAAAATTGAGTTTCATTTATTATAGAATAAATATGACAACTATAATTAAAAACACCTCATTCGCCATCTGGCATATGTACTGGGTTTGTTTGCAGTGGATGCCACTGTGGTGGGGACTCAGGGTTCCCGTCCAGTTGTGTGAGATGGACTTAGTAAACATGACATGACAGGCTTCTAGACAGGCCTTCTCAAAACTGCACTCCACAAACCCCAGGCTTATTCTCTCACCAACACTGGACGATCCTCTGGCCTCTTCCCACAGCCTTTCCAGCACTGTCAGAAGGTCTCTGCCAATTCCCAGAGTGAATTTTTGGTGTTAAATTTTATTTCAGGACCTAAAACAATGCCATACCCAGAGAAGAAGCTCATGGATATTTATTAAATGAGTGACTTTCTTTGATTACTGATTCAAAAATTGTTTTGTATCATCATTTTCTTTTTTAAATTATTTTTTCTTCTCTCTCTCTTTTTTTTTTTTTTTTTTTTTTGGCCATGACACACAGCATATGGGAACTTAGTTCTCTGACTAGGGAACAAACCCATGACTCCTGCAGTGGAAGCATGGAGTCTTAACCACTGGACCACCAGGTAAGTCCCTGTATCATTATTTTATATTTGTGATTCTTCATTTTAAATGTTTTTTTCCTCTTTTTTTAAAATTTATTTATTTTAATTGGAGGTTAATTACTTTACAATATTGTATTGGTTTTGCAAATGAAGAATTTTTTTTAAATTTTTCTGTTGTGCATTTTACAAAAATATTTTTTCCAGTACTTCTGGGATAATGATGGATTTTTTTCTTATTCATTTTTGAGAACAGTTTTGTCTTTACTCTCATACCTTTAGGAATCTCTATCATGTTCTAATGTTTCGTCTCCTAAATATAAAATCGTATCATTAGCAAACAATTTTAGAACAAAGAGCTCCAAGTTATGCCATATTGTGTCCGTAGGACTCTTAGTACTGGTTGATCTTAACATTCAAAAAACTGTTACATGGCTATCTTGTTTTATTGCACTTTGCTTTCCTGTGCTTTGCATACTGAAGGTTTGTGGCAACCCTGCATTGAGCAGGTATTATTTTTCCAACAGAATTTGCTCTCTTTGCATCTCTGTGTCACATTTTGGCAACTTTCATGGTACTTCATACTTTTTCATCACTCTCACATTTGTTAAAGTGATCAGTGATCTTTTATGTTGTCACTGCAACTCACTGAGGTCTCAATGACGATGAGTATTTTATAGCAATAAATTATGTCTTAAGTAAGGTAAACATATTGTTTCTCCAGACACAGTGCAACTGCGCACATCACAGACTGCAGTATAATGTAAAAATAACTATCCACACACAGAAACAAAAATGTGACTTATTTTATTGCAATATCTGTTTTATTTTGGTGGTCTGGAATCAAACATTCAGTACCTCTGTGGTGTGCCTGTAAAGACAGAAAACTAGGGTGGTTCTGGAACGAGTGTTGGCAAACTTTTTTCTATAGAGAGCTGGGGAGAAAATATTTCAGGCTTTATGGAACAGAAACTCACATATTATTGTTTTGTTTCTTTAGATTTGCTGTTGCTGCTGTTTATTTTACAATTTTTTTTTAAATGTACAGATTTTTCTTAGCTGACAAACAGTTTAAAAAAATTAGTCTCGGCCCCATCTGGCCCATAGGCTGTAAATTACTGAACTTTGATTAGTTTCATGCCCAGGTGTTGGTTTGAAAACCAGTGGAACTAACAGGAAGGCTATAAAAACCTAGACTCCACTCGTGAGGAGTGCACAGATGGTTTCTTACTCTCCAAACAAGGCAGAGGAAGTAGACTGAAACTGTCTGGGACTCTCTCCAGTTTCCTGTGACCACCCCCAGTACACCCTGGCCCAGGCTGTGCAGCCGGCTCCACACTAGGATAGAGGCTGCCACTGCCAAGGAAGGTGAACAGCTGGAGGGAAAAGAGTGGGGTGGGGCCCAGCACTGCATCTGAATGGGGTGAGGGCAGCTATCACTGGTATTTATAGAGACCTAAAGAAAGCTGAGCGCCAAAGAATTGATGCTTGTGAACTGTGGTGTTGAAGACTCCCGAGAGTCCCTTGGACTGCAAGGAGATCCAGCCAGTACATCCTAAAGGAAATCAGTCCTGAATATTCATTGGACGGACTGATGCTGGAGCTGAAACTCCAATCCTTTGGCCGCCTGATGCAAAGAACTGACTCATTGGAAAAGACCCTGATACTGGGAAAGATTGAAGGTGGGAGGAGAAGGGGACGACAGAGTATGAGATGGTTGGGTGGCATCACCGACTTGATGGATGTAAGTTTGAGTAAACTGCAGAAGTTGGCAATGGACAGGGAAGCCATTGGGGTCGCAAAGCATCGGACATGACTGAGCGACTGAATTGAGCTTTGACTGGTGCCAGGACCACCCAGTGTGCACTCTGGCCCATACCTGGCACACAGTCCAGACTCTCTTACTCCCAGTGCTATTCCACTCTGGGTATATGTACCATTGCTGGGAGAGGATGGAGCACACATAGGAATGGAGTAAGCTCAGACCCAACAGTCAGTGCTTCTGCTCCAGCATCGTGGGACTTGAACCACCTCTCGGGGGCAGTGACAGCCACTGAGCAAATGAAAAGCTCAGCTCACACATGGCTCTGGCCCCTCCATCTCCAGCCCCAAGTGGAGCAGTCTCACCAAGATGATAGCCGCTAGCACATTCAGGAAAGGTATCACCCCATGCTCCTGTCAGATCCAGCTCTCCCACAAAAGCCACTGGACACATGCAAACTGCACAGGGCTATTCCCACACAAGGACACTCCCTCAAGACCAAAGTGGGTGACCATTTCACCCAATTTCATAGAGAAAGCTAATCAAAATAAGACAGAGGAATTAGTTACAAATGAAAAAACAAGGGGGAAAGAAACTTGAAAAAACAACTAATGAAGAGAGATAATTTATGACATAAGGAGTTCAGTCAGTCAGTCAGTTCAGTCACTCAGTCGTGTCTGACTCTTTGAGATCCCGTGGACTGCAGCACGCCAGGCCTCCCTGTCCATCACCAACCCCCAGAGTTTACTCAAACTCATGTCCATTGAGTCAGTGATGCCATCCAACCATCTCATCTTCTGTCGTCCCCTTCTCCTCCCACCTTCAATCTTTCCTAGCATCAGGGTCTTTTCCAATGAGTCAGTTCTTGGCATCAAGTGGCCAAAGTACTGGAGCTTCAGCTTCAGCATCAGTTCTTCCAATGAATATTCAGGATTTATTTCCTTTAGGATTGACTGGTTTGATCTCCTTGCAGTCCAAGGGACTCTCAAGAGTCTTCTCCAACACCACAGTCCAAAAGTATCAATTCTTCAGCACTCAGCTTTCTTTATAGTCCAACTCTCACATCCATATATGACCACTATAAAAACTATAGCTTTGAATAGATGGACCTTTTTCAGCAAAGTAACATCTCTGCTTTTTAATATGCTGTCTATGTTTGTCATAGCTTTCTTCCAAGGAGCAAGCAGGGTTCTTCCATGAGAACCCCATGAACAGTATGAAAACACAAAAAGGAGTTCAAGGCATTAGCAATAAGAACACTAACTGAACTTGAGAAAGGAATGGATGAACACAGTGAGAAGTTTAACAAGGAACTAAAAAATATACAAAGTCCAGTCAGAGTAAAAAAAAAAAAAAATATATATATATATATATATATATATAATAACTGAAATGAACAGCACACTGGAAGGAATTAATAGCAGTCAAATAGAAGAACACATAAGTGATCTGGAAGATAGAATAATGGAAATCACACAATGAGAACAACAAAAAGGAAAACAAAATTTTAACAATGAGAACAGTTTAAGGGATTTTTTGCACAATACAAAGTGTACTAACATTTGCATTACAGAGGTTCCAGAAGGAGAAGACAAAGAGAAAACAGCTGAAAATGTATTTGATAAACTTATGGCTGAAAACTTCCCAAACCTAAAGAAGGAAACCGATATTCAGACCATGATACACATAGGATTCCAAACAAAAATGAACTAAATAAGACACATGCCAAGCTATACCATAATTAAAACAGCAAAAATTAAAGAAACAGAGATAACTGTAAAAGCAAAGAGAGAAAAGCAAAGAGTCACATACAAGGAAACTCTCCCATAAGTCTATCAGCTGATATTTGTGCAGAAACTTTGCAGATCTGAAGAAAGTGGCATGGTTTACATAAAGCTGTGAAAGGGGAAAGCCTACAACTGAGAATACACAGCAAGACTGTCGTTTAGAATTGAAGGAAGGATAAAGAACTTCTCAGGTAAGCAAACTAAAAGAGTTCATCAGTGCTAAATGGACACTAAAAGAAATGATAAACAGTCCTCTTTAGGTGGAAAAGAAAGAGCTACCATAAGAAAATAGAGTGTTTAGGAAAGAAAAAATCTGGTAATAAAGACAAATATAGAGTAAAGGCTGAGGATCAATCACTCAAATAAGCTATTACAAAAGTTAAAAGATAACAACTGTAAAATCAATTTTAGCTATGACAAATGATGAAGGGATAAACATAAGGATATAAAATATGACTCCAGAGACACAAAATGTGAGGGAGGAGAATAAAAATGTACATCTTTCAGAATGTGACTGAACTATATATACAAGTATTCGTAGATATGAAGTGAGGAACTGACAATATGACCACCGTAGGGGACTTTGATACCTGAACTTAAATCAACAGACAGATTCTCCAGACAGAAACTCAGTAAGAAAACAGTGATCTTAAATGATACAACTGGACAGTTGGAATTACATAACTACAGGACACTGTACCCAAATAAAATACCATCCTATTCAAGTGCACATGGAATGCCCTCCATGTAGATCACGTTAGGCCACAAAAAAGTCTCAAAAAATTTAGGAGGATAAAAATTATATCGCATTTTCCACCCCCCCAAAAAAATGATATGAAACTAGAAATCAATCACAAAAAGAGAAATTAAAAAAAAAAACACACAGGATACAAATTCAGGATACAAAATCAATACACAGAAATCACTTGCATCCCTATATACAACAATGAAAATTCAGAAAAATGAAATTAAGGAATCAGTCCCATTCACCATTGCAACAAAAGAATAAAATATCTAGGAATAAACCTACCAAAGGAGACAAAAGAACTGTATACAGAAAATTATAAGAAATCAAAGATGACATAAACAGACAGATATTCCATGTTCCTGGGTTGGAAGAATCAATATTGTGAAAATGACCATACTATCAAATGCAATCTACAAATTCAATGCAATCCCTATCAAATACCAATGGCACTTTTTACAGAACTAGAACCAAAAATTTCACATTTCATATGAAAACAGAAAAGACTCTGAATAATCAAAGCAACCATGAGAAAGAAGAATGGAGCAGGAGGAATCAACCTGTCTGACTTCAGACTATCCTACAAAGTTACAGTCATCAAGACAGTGTGGTACTGGCACAAAAATCGAAATATAGATCAATGGAACAGTATAGAAAGCCCTGAGATAAATCCTCGCACTTATGGGGACCTTATTTTTTACAAAGAAGGCAAAAATATAACATGGGGCAAAGATAGCCTCTTCAGTAAGTGGTGCTGGGAAAACTGGACAGTTATGTATAAAAGAACGAAATTAGAACACTTCTAAACACCATATACAAAGATTAAACTCAAAATGGATAAAGGCCTAGATGTAAAAACTATCAAACTCTTAGAGGAAAACATAGGCAGAACACTCAATGACATAAACCAAAGCAAGATCCTCTATGACCGCTCCACTACAGTAATGGAAATAAAAACAAAAATAAACAAGTGGGACTTAATTAATCCTAAAAGCTTTTGTACAGCAAAAGAAACTATAAACAAAGTGAAAAGACAACCATCAGATGGGAGAAAATAATAGAAAATGAAACAACAGACAAAGGATTAACTTCCAAAATATACAAGCAGCTCATACAACTTAATACTAGAAAAACAAACATCTTTATCAAAAAGTGAGAAAAAGACCTAAACAGACATTTCTCCAAAGAAGACATACACATGGCTAACAAACACATGAAAAGATGCTCAACATCACTCATTATTAGAGAAATGCAAATCTAAACTACAATAAGATATCACCTCACACCAGTCAGAATGGCCATCATCAAAAAGTCTACAATCAATGCTGGAGATTGTGTGGAGAAAAGGGAATCCTCTTGCATTGTTGGTGGGAATGAAATTTATACAGCCACTATGGAAGACAGTATGGAGATTCCTTTAAAAAACTAAAAATAAAAACACTATATGATCCAGCCAACCCACTACTAGGCATATACCCTGAGGAAACCAAAACTGAAAAAGACACATGTACTCCAGTGTTCACTGCAGCATTATTTACAGTACCTCAGACATGGAAATAACCTAGATGTCTATCAACAGATGAATGGATAAAGAGGCTGTGGTACATATATAGAATGGAATATTACTCAGCCATAAAAAGGAACACATTTGAGTCAGTTCAAATGAGGTGGATGAGCCTAGAGCCTATTATACAGAGTGAAGTAAGTCAGAAAAAGAAATATAAAGATCATATACTCATATACTAATGCATATATATGGAATCTAGAAAGATAGTGCTGACGAAATTATTTGCAGGGAAGCAATGGAGACACAGACATAGAGTACAAACTTATGGCCATGAGGTGGGGGAAGAAGGAGAGGGAGAGATGTATGTAGAGAGTAACATGGAAGCTTATATTACCATATGTAAAATAGATAGCCAATGGGAATTTGCTGTATGACCCAGGGAACACAAACAAGGGCTCTGTAAGAACCTAGAAGGGTAAATGGGAGGAAGATGGGAGGGAAGTTCAAGAGGGAGGGGACACATGTATATCTATGGCTAATTGATGTTGATGTTTGGCAGAAACCAACAAAATTCTGTAAAGCAATTATCCTTCAATTAAAAATTAACAAATTAAAAAAAAAACACATGGAAACTAAACAACACAGTACTAAAAAAAAATGTGTCATTTAAAATATCAAAAATGAACTCATAAAATAGCTCAAGACAAATGAAAATAAAAACACAACTTTCTAAATCCTTTGGATGCAGCAGAAGCAGTTCTAAGAGGGAAGATTATATTGATACATGATTAGTTTAAGAAACAAGCAAACAAAAATCTCAAATAACCAACCTAACCTACCACTTAAATAAAATATAAAAAGAACAAACTGACTTTAAGAACAAAGCTTAAAGTCAGTAGGAGAAAATCATAAATATCATAGACAAAAATAAAATTGACCAAAAAAAAAAAAAAAGCAGAAAAAATCAATGAGGCTAAGACCTGGCTTTTGGAAAAATAAACAAATGAAACTGATAAGCTTGTAACCAGGCTTACCAACAAAAAAAGGAAGAGGACCCAAATAAACAAAATAAGAAATGAAAGAGGAGCAAAAACAATTGATACAACAGAAATACAAAAAATCATAAGACAATGAACAACAAACTGGACAACTTAGAAGAAATGGATAAATATCCAGAAATATATCATCCATTTTCCAAAACTGGATTAGGAAGAAATAGACAATCTGAAAAGACTAATCAGCATCACTGAAATTGAATTAGTAACCAAAAATATCCTAGTAAATCAAAGTCCATGAACAGACAACTTCACAGAGGTATTCTAAGAAATACATAAATAAGAGTTAATACTTATCCTTCTCAACTATTCCAAAAAACTGAAGAGGAAGAAACATTCCCAGATTCATTTTACAACTGCCATTACCCTGATAGCAAAACTAGATAAAGATACCATAAAAAAAGAAAATAACAGGCAAAAAACTATGATGAATATATATTCAAAAACTGTCACCAAAATATTAGCAAAATGAATCCAGCAATATATCAAAAAGATCATACATCAAGTGGGACTTATACAAGGGATGCAAATCAATCAATGGAATATATGACATTGACAAAAGGAATGATAAAAACCACATCTTCATCTCAATATATGCAGAAAAAGCATTTGTCAAAATTGAACAATGATTATGATTTTAAAAATCTCTCATCAAAACTGGTGCTAAGTTGCTTTAGTCACATCTGACTATTTGTGACCCTATGGACTACAGTCAGGCTCCTCTGTCCACGTGATTCTCCAGGCAAAAATACTGAAGTGGGTTGCCATTTTTTCCTCCCGTGGATCTTACAGACCCAGGGATCAAACCTGCATCTCTTCTGTCTCCTGCACTGGCAGACAGGTTCTTTACCACTAGTGCCACGTGTGAAGTCCAAAAACCAGTAGGCCCATCAAAACTGGTAAGAAGGAACAAATCCCTACATGATAAAGGCCATTTCTAAAAACTGATAGCTAACATATTCAACACATAAAAATTGAAAACATATCCTCTAAAATCATGGAAAAGAGTTGCCCACTCTGCACACATCTATTTAATACAGTACTAGAAGTCTATTCACAGCAATATGGCAAGAAGAAGAAACACGGGTCATTCATATTGGAAAGGAAGAAGTAAAACTCACTATTGGCAAATAACATAACATTATATAGAGAGATGGAGAAGGCAATGGCACCCCACTCCAGTACTCTTGCCTGGAAAATCCCATGGATGGAGGAGCCTGGTGGGCTGCAATCCGTGGGGTTGCAAAGAGTCAGACACAACTGAGTGACTTCACTTTCACTTTTCACTTTCATGCATTGGAGAAGGAAATGGCAACCCACTCCAGTGTTCTTGCCTAGAGAATCCCAGGGACGGAGGAGCCTGGTGGGCTGCCGTCTATGGGGTCACACAGAGTCGGACACGACTGAAGTGACTTAGCAGCATATAGAGAGAAGAGTAAAGTCCCACCAAAAAAAAAAGGCAGAACTGAATAAATGAATTTAATAAATGTATTAATTTAATAAATAAATTTATTTAGTAAATAAATGAATTTAGTAAAGTTGCAGGATACAAGATTAATATACAGAAATTGGTGGCATTTCTATATACAAACAATGAACTAACAAAAAGAGAAAGCAAGTAACACAATCTCATTTGAAATTGCATTCAAAAGAATAATGTATCAGGAATAAACAGCCAAGATAGTGAAAGACCTATGTTCTAAAAACTATAAAACACTGATGAAGGAAACTGAAGATGACACAAAGAAATAGAAAGATATCCTGCATTCATGGATTAG